>NW_024737993.1:0-10000 GCF_018991925.1 Homarus americanus | reverse complement strand
TGCTTATACCGACCCTCCCTGCTGGTAGAAGCTTCTAGAACAGTGGTTCCCAAACTTTTTCTGATCATTACCCACTTTCCATATATGATCCTTATCCATGGCCCCCCTCTCCCAATCCATATCTCTGGCTGGCTCAGCTGCTGACTGGCTGTTCTAGTGTGGTGGGGCTTGGGATTTTTATGTGTACATAGCCTCAGCTTATGGCCCCCTAAATTTTGCTGGGGGGCCATGGCCCCCAGTTTGGGAACCACTGTTCTAGAAGCTTGGACCCATGCATCACCATTGTCAATTAGCCCTGGAGTGGGTTCACCCTGGAAGAGCTAGGCAATCTTTAGATGGACACCACACATTAGTGATCTACCACTGAGCAGTAGACTGAGAGACCCCTTCAGTTCTAGCAGATCTAAATATGTCGAACACTGCTCTCAGCCCTCAGTCCCAGATCAAGTGAGGAAAATGGAAAACAACGGAGTACCTTAGCTTTCGTCTTTATTCAAGACATCTTCAGAGGCAACTGGATTACATGGACAGAGAGAGGCTTAAATATACAGGGTGACCTAAAAACATGAGGTCAGGTCAAAATGATGACATCCACTAATCCCCACACCAACACACATGTAGAGGAGCTTAAGAGAAGGGTGGTGACGTGACTAGCCAAGTCAGGTCAGAAAAAAGGGACCCACAAAATAACTATCATACATCTAGATCAAAGGTTTTCAAAGCATTTTGAATAAAGACGAAAGCTAAGAATATCGTTGTTCCATCTTCCCGTGTGATTTATCCAAGATATATATATATATATATATATATATATATATATATATATATATATATATATATATATATATATATATATATATATATATATATACTTCATTTTTAGTCCATATAACACGCGGACTTTGAACATATAATCAACGACCTCACCAGCAAGGAATCGAACCCTCGACCTACTGGGTGTGACTAGGGAACGCTTACCGGTAGGCCTGGCCGGTAAGTCCTAGTGACAAGTCATTACTAACAATCGTTATATATATATATATATATATATATATATATATATATATATATATATATATATATATATATATATATGACTTATCCCGTCCACCCATCTCGAAAGTGAACTAAGATAGATGGTTTTTGTGAACAATATCTGGTAATTCCTAATTAAGTGTGAGTCTTCAGAACACACACACACACACACACACACACATTGACCCAACACCTACCCAGTATACTACAACAGGGTCAAGGCACCTGTACAATATTAAGTTGATTAATAGAGATAAGCTAAAGTCACGGCAGGGACACAATGATTACCACCACACAACAGCCGGACAGCGCCATGTCACTCTACGCTTGTGGTCACATAGAAACAGGCCACTTTTGGTAGCGTACAATTTAACTTTTAGATGATACAAACTATTCAAATTATTATTATAAAAAGCATTTCCCCACGTGATGAAAAGGATTCGCAATAACTGTACACACACACACACACTACATCTTTATCTCGTATTTAAAGTAGAATGTTATACAATGAATTATCCCCAACACAAGTATTACTTTTGGTTAAGTGAGAGCCCTAAGCCCTGCATCAACACACACAGCAGCCAAAACACCTGACACACTATAGTTATAACACGTTTTTGTATTTTTTTTAATAATTTAGAATGGTTAAAAAAATAGATTCCAATTTTAACGACTGTTGGAATTATTTTACCATTCCCTATGATTTTAACTTTACTTTGTGTGTTGTAACAGAGACTGACAAAACAATGCAATACGGTATATATATATTTTCAGCATATACCGATGGTTTCATTTTAATATTTATTTGACTTTCACAAAACATGTAATCAACCACAACTGACAAATAAACACAAATTTATGGTAAAAAAACTAAGTTAGGCTTTTGTTACAGTTCTTATTAAGTATCAATAGCAACGTATCATAGCTAACACATTCTTACTACTGTACTTACGCCACAACCCACGCTCACATCGCTTATTGTAACCCCCTCCACCACAACCCACGCTCACGCCGCTTATTGTAACCCCTCCACCACAACCCACACTCCACCGCTTGTGCTTAGCCCCTCCACCACAACCCACGCTCGCCGCTTATTGTAACCCTCCACCACAACCCACGCCCACACCGCTTATTGTAACCCCCTCCACCACAACCCACGCTCACACCGCTTATTGTAACCCCCTCCACCACAACCCACGCTCACACCGCTTATTGTAACCCCCTCCACCACAACCCACGCCCACACCGCTTATTGTAACCCCCTCCACCACAACACACGCTCACACCGCTTATTGTAACCCCCTCCACCACAACGCACGGCCACACACACCTTGTGTAACCCCCTCCACCACAACACACGCCCACACACCCCTTATTGTAACCCCTTCACCACAACCCACGCTCACACCGCTTATTGTAACACCCTCCACTACAACCCACGCCCACACCGCTTATTGTAACCCCCTCCACCACAACCCACGCCCACACACACCTTACAACCACCCACCTGTCACAACCCACGCCTACACGCATCCTGTTCCCAGCAGCGGCAATTAAAACATGTAACTGTTAAAGGCGCCTCAGGATGAACCCCGGACACAGTGTTTACGAGTTTCATGTACAGCAGACTCCAGCATGTCCATCTCTATAATAATGACTTGTAAAAATATAACACCTTCCATTAAGTAATATCAAAACAATGGAGAAAATATCAACAAGAATAAACGAAAAACAAAATAATAAGTATATAACAATAATAATAATAATATTGATAATGATAACAATAATAATACTAATACTACTACTACTACTACTACTACTAATAATAATAATAATAATAATATTAATAAAAATCATTAGCCGTCAAGGTTGGAAAGACGAAAAACAAATGCTTCCTGTTTGAAATTAAGATAGATAGATAGATAGATAGATAGATAGATAGATAGATAGATAGATAGATAGATAGATAGATAGATACATACATACATACAGTGTTCAGGTAACGTCATGCATGTAAAGATGTGAACAGTGAGGTATGAACGATAACCTGACCCGATAATTAAACTATACTATACAACCATAAATATTTGCCACGGTCACCGCTATACAGTAATGTTCTCAAATTATCTCTATAAAAAAAAAGATGTTAAAGGTCAGAATTAATTGAACGGAAAGGTCAAACGTCAACAAACGCAGAGCCATGTACAATACGCCACTTGTTCGTTACCAAATACTACCTCTGACCTTCACTCTATATCGTCTGAGGATGAAATAAATTAAAAAAAACAAAATTCTCATCGAAGTAATTATATATTCCACTTACCGAGAATTTATTCACATACAGACGCCAGATCTCTATCAATTATTCACATACAGACGCCAGATATCTATCATTTATTCACATACAGACGCCAGATCTCTATCAATTATTCACATACAGACGCCAGATATCTATCATTTATTCACATACAGACGCCAGATATCTATCAATTATTCACATACAGACGCCAGATATCTATCAATTATTCACATACAGACGCCAGATATCTATCATTTATTCACATACAGACGCCAGATCTCTATCATTTATTCACATACAGACGCCAGATATCTATCAATTATTCACATACAGACGCCAGATCTCTATCATTTATTCACATACAGACGCCAGATCTCTATCAATTATTCACATACAGACGCCAGACTTATCATTTATTCACATACAGACGCCAGATATCTATCATTTATTCACATACAGACGCCAGATATCTATCATTTATTCACATACAGACGCCAGATATCTATCATTTATTCACATACAGACGCCAGATATCTATCAATTATTCACATACAGACGCCAGATATCTATCAATTATTCACATACAGACGCCAGATATCTATCAATTATTCACATACAGACGCCAGATCTCTATCACTTATTCACATACAGACGCCAGATATCTATCATTTATTCACATACAGACGCCAGATCTCTATCAATTATTCACATATAGACGCCAGATATCTATCATTTATTCACATACAGACGCCAGATCTCTATCAATTATTCACATACAGACGCCAGATCTCTATCATTTATTCACATACAGACGCCAGATATCTATCAATTATTCACATACAGACGCCAGATATCTATCATTTATTCACATACAGACGCCAGATCCCTACCATAATAAGCCCTCCACCCAATTTGTTCTTCGAGATAAGTCCACAGCCAGAACAAACTTACAATAACACGTACTGTATACAAACCCCAAAACGTATCTGTACGGGGGGTCGATAAATTTCAGAATGAACACTGTGACTCCTGTTGTCTCGGTAGGGTTGTCAAAATCCATCGTCCATTGTGTCCTATTGTCTAACACAAAATCGTGAAGATACTTTTTTGGGAGCGAGCGTTACGTCGTAATTAGTAGACAAGCAAATCAGTTGATGAAGAGTGGAGACGAAGATAAACCCCGTGAACGATAACAAGAACAGATTCACATATAAGCAAATTAATCGGTGGCGCTGTTGAGATACCGTGTAGAAACTATCATTATAAAACACCCACAAGAACATAACATTATCCCCCCCCTAAAAAAAACACACCAGCATCATCACCATCAACTATACGTAAAAAAAAACAAAACAAAAAACAAAAAAACAAAACAAAAACACTAACTCTGTCATAAAGTTAAAAACTGATTGGAGTAAGGTTCTAGAGGGGTTAAGTTAGGTTAGGTTAGGTTAAATGACGTCATGATACGCTCAGACACATGCTTGGTTTATGATACAATAGGTTAAGGCAGAGTGTACTGTATGATAAGTGAATGTCAGACTAGATTCACGTAGATTAGGATAAGGTTGGTTTAAGTAGATTGGGTTAGGTTAGGTTAAGGTTGGGTAAAGTCGATTGGGTTAGGTTAGGTTAAGGTTGGGTAAAGTCGATTGGGTTAGGTTAGGTTAAGGTTGGGTAAAGTCGATTGGGTTAGGTTAGGATAAGGGTAATTACAGTCGATTTGTTAAGGTTAGGTCAGATTACGAGAGGTTAGGCTATGGTGGGTTGGAATGAGGGTTAAAGTCCACTGGGTTAAAATAAGGTAAGACTCAAGACATATACACCAGTACATAAAACAAATACAAAACACTTTAGCCGTGTTACACTCCTCAGTACAGGTAGAAAGAGCTGTTTTAGCCTCACCACGATCAAACACATCATCATCATCATCATCATCATCATCATACAACCAAAAATAAATTAATAAGATACAAATAACCTAACCAGTAGCCAGCCCCATCACTAAACACACCTCTCCTTGGATACAAAAATACCCTGTAAATTTTGTATAATGATAATCATTGTATGCAATTCAATTAGTTGCTATTAACAGTTAACCAGTGGCAACAGCTTCATTACTGAGCCTAATTGTTTATCATCACACCCAGACCAGCACAGCCAGGGCAGCACAACACACAGTCAGGTCAGCACAACACACACCCAGGCCAGCACAACACACCCAGGTTAACACAACACACACCCAGGGCAGCACAACATACCCAGGGCAACGCAACACAACACACACCCAGGGCAGCACAACACACCCAGGGCAGCACAACACACCCAGGGCAAGACAAGACACACCCAGGGCAGCACAACACACATCCAGGGCAGCACAACACACCCAGGTTAACACAACACACACCCAGGGCAGCACAACACACACCCAGGTCAGCACAACACACACCCAGGGCAGCACAACACACCCAGGTTAACACAACACACACCCAGGTCAGCACAACACACACCCAGGTTAGCACAACAGCTCATGCGATAAATCCCAAGACACATTTTTTTTGTGGGGGACACATCCTTATGTTGATACCTTTCTTTCCTCTTTGTTTACACCAGATGTCTATAATTACCTTGCATCGTTAACTACCCGGTAACTGGCAACGATGGTGACGTGATAATGATGATGGATGAATAACGTGAGAGCGATAATTAGCACCTGTGGACGTGGCAATGTTGTGGGCAGGATAAAATAACACCACCTGAAATTATTGTTAGTGGCCCCTCGATGCCTGTTACTACAGTGGTGGTGACCGTCACAAGGGCCTATCTCCAACCATAAACACAGGTGAAAAGGGTTAAAGTCCTACAGCAAGTGACTGGTCCCAATTTAATTTAACCTAACCTAATCTAACCTAACCTAATCTAACCTAACCTAACCTAACCTAACATATCCTCTCATCTGGCACAAGTTCTTAGGGTAAGGTTCTCCCCCTCTTAACATTCTCGCCAGGCATTTACTCCCCTAACTCACACTTCCCCAGCTCGTCCTTCTCACACTCACACTTCCCCAGCACGCCCTCCTCACACTCACACTTCCCCAGCACGCCCTCCTCACACTCACACTTCCCCAGCACGTCCTTCTCACACTCACACTTCCCCAGCACGCCCTCCTCACACTCACACTTCCCCAGCACGCCCTCCTCACACTCACACTTCCCCAGCACGCCCTCCTCACACTCACACCTCCCCAGCACGCCCTCCTCACACTCACACTCCCCAGCACGCCCTCCCACACTCACACTTCCAGCACGCCCTCCTCACACTCACACTTCCCCAGCACGCCCTCCTCACACCTCCTCACACTCACACTTCCCCAGCACGCCTCCTCACACTCACACACTTCCCCCCAGCACGCCCCTCCCACACACTCACACTTCCCCAGCACGCCCTCCCCACACTCACACCTCCCCAGCACGTCCTTCTCACACTCACACTCCCAGCACGTCCTTCACACTTACACTTCCCAGCACGTCCTTCACACTCACACTTTCCCAGCACGTCCTTCTCACACTCACACTTCCCCAGCACGTCCTTACACTCACACTTTCCCAGCACGTCCTTCCCCAGCACGTCCTTCTCACACTTACACTTCCCCAGCACGCCCTCCTCACACTCACACTTCCCCAGCACGTCCTTCTCACACTCACACTTCCCCAGCACGTCCCTCTCACACTCACACTTCCCCAGCACGTCCTTCTCACACTCACACTTCCCCAGCACGTCCTTCTCACACTCACACTTTCCCAAAACATATCTGAAGTAAACTCATAAAGAAAGTTTTTCTAGGTAATGCAGTGAAGTAAATTGGTTGCACCCTGAACGCTGCAGACCCTTCCGTCCCATTTCACTTTCGCGGAAGGTCAAGGTAAGCACAATATCTTCCAAGTTCTCTAAAAGAAAGTAAGAGCGAAAAGTTACAGATTCGCGGAGACAATGAGATCCCGTGTTCAGAATGTGTCCAATCTCATGGGTGGAGCGGTCCTCTATTCAGGGATCTCTGGAGTTCACCTGCACACAACAATGCCTGCAGTCGGGGCTCAGTGCTGCTGATCTTACCACGGGTTGTATTACGCCTTAGCGAGTCACACTGCGTCACAACCGCGTGGTTCATGGAAGGTGATGGTAAATGGTCAGGTGTCAGAGATGAGTTGCTTGTGTGTCGGTGGTTCGGTTCTGGTGAAGCGTCACTTGTTACGGGTATTGTGTCACTGCTGGTGGCTCACTAGTTTATTTTATGTGGTGTGTCATAATTAGTGTTATTCATGGTGCTTGCCGGTCACTATTATTAATGATGTTACGCGTAAAGTGTTGGTCTGGTTACAACTTCCAATCATAACCTCGCAACTGAGTAGCGGAAACCCTGCCTCATATCTTTTGTGCGTTTCCCGACAAAACTCAATAACTGCCACACTTCCTTATGAGGACAGGATGAAAACGGTTCCCTACTCTGTAAGTTAAAATAAGTTCACTCAAGTGTAACGTTTTTCCTATAAGATATTCACCTTTTAAGTGCACCACGTTCACCACAAGTGCGGCAAGTTAGTTCTCAGTGTTCCAAATTGACGATGACGGTAACCATTGTAAGTAGTACAATGTTCACTAGGCAGCCTCAGGTTTATCACCACAGGCACCTTTAATCTACCCTACAGGTACACCACCAAGTACATCAGCTCCACTCTACTAAACCAACTTAAGACCACCATGTGTAGGCTATTATAAATACTCCGGGCTCTCAACAACATTAATAAACAACAGGTAACTACCACCCTGACCTTTAACCTTGTGTAAAGGCCATACTATAAAAAAAATGAAAAACTCACTTCCAATATTCGCTCAGCAATTACGGTGCTGGGGTTGGGCGACACCTGCTGTGTGACTGTAACCTTTGACCTCACCAAGATCACAAGGTCCATGAAAAATTGACCTGTCAAGTATCCATCAAAGCTTATTGTAATTGCCAGCATCTGTTGTACTCGAGTAGACAGATCGACCAAAAATAAATGTTGACTGGCATAATGAAGCAGTTTGACGATAATGATAATTTGTTTTTCTAACGTAAAGACAATATTCAACTGTCTGTCAAAACACTGACCCCTCACCACCTCCACACACACACACACACACACACACACACACACACATACAAATTAAAAATAATAATAATAATAATAAACAACACTGATATAAATATATGAGTAATGCATCTTTATTCCATTTTTTTTTTGCAGTAAGCCAAATCAAATTTTCATGCCCTCACCAACACGGAAATTCAGTACAGTATATTTATTTCCGTCCGTCCGTCCGTCCCACCACTCTCACAAAACATAAGCCAACACGAAAAAAAAAACCTTCACATGAATTAAATCTTATAATCTGGTTAATTTCGTTAATCTACATCTAATCATGGTAATTTCTCAAGCCTAATCTTTTATTCATATTGCTGTAGGAACCGAACAGTATTTATCATGCCTGTCTGTGCGCGCGTTCCATGGTACTCTATATCGGTTATTACATGTAACCTTAGGGAGGGGGGTGTACAGTACAGTGAAACAAGTGACCTTTACCATGTGACATTTGTACACACTGTTCACTCGTCTGATGGGAGATCTGTTCCATATACTATTTTTGTCCCTTTGTTCACCTACGAGAAAGAAGTTTGAAGACGATTGCTGCTGTCACCTTCCTTATTCCCTCCCTCTCACCTCCACCATTCCCTCCCTCTCACCTCCACCATTCCCTCCCTCTCACCTCAATCATTCCTTCCCTCTCACCTCAATCATTCCTTCCCTCTCAAATCCATCATCCCCTCTCTCTCACCTCCATCATTCCTTCCCTCTCAAATCCATCATCCCCTCTCTCTCACCTCCATCCTCCCCTCCATCTCACCTCCATCCTCCCCTCTCTCTCTCACCTCCATCCTCCCCTCTCTCTCACCTCCATCCTCCCCTCTCTCTCACCTCCATCCCTCCCCTCCACCTCCATCCTCCTCCCTCCATCTCACCTCACCTCCATCCTCCCCTCCCCCTCTCACCTCCATCCTCCCCTCCTCTCACCTCCATCCATGCCCTCTCCTCCCCACCATCCCCTCTCTCACCCATCATGCCCCCTCTCTCACCTCCATCATGCCCCCTCCCTCTCACCTCCATCATGCCCTCGCCTACATTTTCATTCCCTCTCGCTTCTCTTCGCCTGTCCAATTCCTTAACTTATGTTCTTCTCTGTTTTCCATCTTCTGCTTCTTCGCTCACGTCATATTTGTTCCTTTCCTCTCTTTCCGGTGATGATTTTCTCCCCTTTTACTTATTTCTCGTTTTCTTCCTTCTCCTTTTACTTTACCTTTATTCGCACTACACTAAGTCTTCTTCCAGCCATACAACACTTCACGTTCACCGCTCCTCTTCCTTCAGTAACTTCTTTTACTCCCAGTACCGTCTCCGCCCTACTCCTTCCATGAGATTTTTTATTCCCAGTACCGTCTCCGCCCTACTCCTTCCATGAGGTCTTTTATTCCCAGTACCGTCACCGCCCTACTCCTTCCATGAGGTCTTTTATTCCCAGTACCGTCTCCGCCCTACTCCTTCCATGAGATTTTTTATTCCCAGTACCGTT
>NW_024737992.1:0-2395 GCF_018991925.1 Homarus americanus | reverse complement strand
AATTTTTGAAAATTTTTGGAAATTTTTTGAAAATTTTGGAAAATTTTCCGAAAAATTTTCAGAGGGTCTGACCTTGGGTGTAGAAGGCCGCTCCGGATGTATGATGTTTTGGATCCACCGAGCCATCTGTGAAGTATCATGCATCTGCCGGTGTCTCGTTGGCTATGGCTTCCAGTTATTTTTTTGAGGTCCTTCTGGAGGTAATTTTGAATGTGGCTGGTGGAAAGATCCATGGTGGAGGAACTATGTAACCATTTTTTGAAAAATTGTGAACAATTTTGGAAAATATTTGGAAAATTTTGGAAAATTTTTGGAAAATTTCTGAAAATTTTTCGGAAAATTTTTGAAAATTTTGAAAATTTTTGGAAAATTTTTGAAAATTTTTGGAAAATTGTTGAAAATTTTCTGATAATTTTGGGACATTTTTTGAAAATTTTTGGAAAATTTTCAAAAATTTTCAAAAATTTTACCTAAAAATTCAGAGAATGACCTTGAGTGTGTCCCGGATGTTTGATGTTTTGGATCCACCGAGCCGTCTGTGAAGTGTATGATGATTGCATCAGCCGGAGTCTCAGTGGCTATGACTCAAGTTATTTTTTGGGGTCACTCCTTCTGGAGGTAGCAAACTTTACTATCGCCTAGGTCGGTAATTTTGAATGTGGCTGGTGGAGAGCTCCATGGTGGAGGAACTACGTAACCATTTTTTGAAAAATTTTGAACAATTTTAGAAAATTTTTGGAAAATTTTCTGAAAATTTTGGGAAATTTTTGAAATATTTTGAAAATTTTTGGAAAATTTCTGAAAATTTTTCTGAAAATTTTTGAAATTTTTTGAAAAATTTTGGAAAATTTTTGAAATTTTTTTGAAAATTTTTGAAAATTTTTTGAAAATTTTGGAAATTTTTTGGAAAATGTTTGAAAATGTTTGAAAATTTTCCGAAAAATTTTCAGAGAGTCTGACCTTGGGTGTAGAAGGCCGCTCAGGATGTATGATGTTTTGGATCCACCAAGCCATCTGTGAAGTATCATGCTGCATCTGCCGGTGTCACGGTGGCTATGGCTTCCAGAGTTATTTTTTTGAGGTCCTCCTTCTGGAGGTAGGCTTTACTATCGCCTAGGTCGGTAATTTTGAATGTGGCTGGTGGAGAGCTCCATGGTGGAGGAACTACGTAACCATTTTTTGAAAAATTGTGAACAATTTTAGAAAATTTTTGGAAAATTTTCTGAAAATTTTGGGAAATTTTTGAAATATTTTGAAAATTTTTGGAAAATTTCTGAAAATTTTTCTGAAAATTTTTGAAAATTTTTGAAAAATTTTGGAAAATTTTTGAAATTTTTTTGAAAATTTTTGAAAATTTTTTGATGTTTTGGATCCATCAAGCCATCTGTGAAGTATCATGCTGCATCTGCCAGTGTCACGGTGGCTATGGCTTCCACAGTTATTTTTTTGAGGTCCTCCTTCTGGAGGTAGGCTTTACTATCGCCTAGGTCGGTAATTTTGAATGTGGCTGGTGGAGAGCTCCATGGTGGAGGAACTACATAACCATTTTTTGAAAAATTGTGAACAATTTTAGAAAATTTTTGGAAAATTTTCTGAAAATTTTGGGAAATGTTTTTAAATATTTTGAAAAATTTTCTGAAAATTGTGAAATATTTTGAAATTTTTGAAAAATTTTGGAAAATTTTTGGAAAATTTCTGAAAATTTTTCGGAAAATTTTTGAAAATTTTGGAAAATTTTTGAAATTTTTTTGAAAAATTTTGAAAATTTCGGGAAAATTTTTGAAAATTTTCTGAAAATTTTGGGAAATGTTTTTAAATATTTTGAAAAATTTTGGAAAATTTTGGAAAATTTTTGGAAAATTTTGGAAAATTTTTGGAAAATTTTCTGAAAATTGTGAAATTTTTTGAAATTTTTGGAAAATTTTTGGAAAATTTCTGAAAATTTTTCGGATAATTTTTGAATTTTTTTGAAATTTTTTTGAAAATTTTTGAAAATTTTTGGAAAATTTTTGAAAATTTTTGAAAAATTTCCGAAAAATTTTCAGAGGTTCTGACTTTGGGTGTAGAAGGCCCCTCCGGATGTATGATGTTTTGGTTCCACCGAGCCATCTGTGAAGTATCATGCTGCATCTGCCGGTGTCTCGGTGGCTATGGCTTCCAGAGTTATTTTTTTGAGGTCCTCCTGGAGGTAGGAATTACTATCGCCTAGGTCGGTAATTTTGAATGTGGCTGGTGGAGAGCTCCATGGTGGAGGAACTACGTAACCATTTTTTGAAAAATTGTGAACAATTTTAGAAAATTTTTGGGAAATTTTCTGAAAATTTTGGGAAATGTTTTGAAATATTTTGAAAAATTTTCGAAAAATTTTTGAAAATTTTTTGAAAATTTTTGAAAA
>NW_024737991.1:0-28368 GCF_018991925.1 Homarus americanus | reverse complement strand
TCAGTATTACTTCGTTCAATTTGTGTGTGCTATTGGAGGTGACACAGAATTGTCAGAATGTACCAGAATTATCAGAGGTGTGCCTGGGGTGTCTGAGATGGCAAATTAAGGTGTGCCTGGGGAGTGTCAGGTGCCTGGGGTGTCAGAAGTACCAGCAGTGTCAGAGAGTGCCTGGGAGTGTCAGAGATGCTGGGGAGTGTCAGAGGTGTGCCTGGGTGTCTGGGGTGTGCCTCAGGTGTCAGAGGTCTGCCTGGGGTATCAGGGTGTGCTGGGGAGTGTCTGGGTGTGCCAGGGTCTGAGGTGTGCATCAGTGTCAGCATTGTACCTGGCAGTGTCAGCAGTGTACTGGAGTGCCCAAGAGTGTCAGAGTGTGCCTGAGGTGTCAGGGTGTACCAGGGAGTGTCAGGGGGTGTGCCAAGGGAGTGTCAGTGGGTACCTGGGGAGTGTCAAGGTAACTGTAGTGTCAGAGATGTACCAGGGGTGTGAGGTGTGCCTGGGGAGTGTCAGAGAGGTGTGCCTGGGTGTCAGGTGTACCTGGGGTGTCGGAGGTGTGCCTGGGGTGTCAGAGGTGTGCCTGGGGAGTGTCAGAGGGTGCCTAGGTGTCAGGGTGTGCAGGGGTGTCAGTGGAGTGAGGTGTCAAGGTGTGCCTGTCAGTGTACCTGGGGAATATCGAGGTGTACCTGGGGTGCAAGGTGTGCCTGGGAGTGTCAGAGATGTGCAGTGTATGCAGGTGTGCCTGGGAGTGTCAGGTGTGCTGGAGTGTCAGAGGGTACCTGGGAGTATCAGAGGTGTGCCTGGGAGTGTCAGAGGAGTGCCTGGGAATGTCTCAGAGGTGTGCCTGGGGTGTCAGGGTGTGCCGGGGAGTGTCAGGGGGTGGCAGGGTGTGGTGGGTGCCAGGTGTCAGAGGTGTGCCTGTGGAGTGTCAGGGTGTGCCTGGGTGTCAGGGGTGTGGCAGGGGTGTGGGTGGACCTAGTGTGGGGGTGTGCCTGGGGAGTGTCGGGTGTGCCTGGGGTTCAGGTGTGACTGGGGTGTCGGAGGTGTAACTGGGGATGTCAGAGGTGTGCATGGGTGTCAGAGGTGTGCCTGGGAGTAACAGGGGTGTGCCTGGGATTGTCAGAGGGTGGCCTGGGATTGTCAGGAGTGTACCTGGGAGTGTCTGAGGTGTGCCTGGGGTGTCAGAGGAGGACCTGGGAGTGTCAGGGGTTGCCTGGAAATATTCTGGTGTCTGGAGAATGTCCTTGGGGTGTATCAGAGGTAACTGTGGTGTCAGAGATGTACAACAGGGGTATCAGAGGGTGTACTCAGGGTGAACCTGAGGTGTCTAAGGTGTGCCTGGGGAGTGTCAGGGTGCCTGGGAATTGTGGTGGACCTGGAGTGTCTCAGAGGTGTGGGGTGTCTGGGTGTGCCTGGGAGGTGGCAGTGCAGGTGTTGGGGTGTGCAGGTGTCAGGAGGTGTTGGGGTGTGCCTGAGGTGTCAGAGATGTACCTGGGTATCAGAGTGTGCCTGGAGTGTCAGGGTGTGCACCAAGTGTAGAGAGGTGTGCCTGGGAGTGTCAGGGGTGTGCCTGGGGTGTCAGAGAGTGCCAGCCGAGTGTCAGAGGGAATCTGCAGGTGTGAATGTGCTGGGGTGAGATGTGTGCAGGTGTCTGGGGTGTGCCTGGGAGTGTCAGAGTCTGCCTGGGAGTATCAGAGGTGTCACTGGGGTTGTCTAAGATGTGCCTGGAAGCGTGTCTGGGGTGTGCATGGAGTGTCAGCGTTGTCCTGGCAGTGTCAGCAGGTGTGCTTAGTGCCAAGTGTCAGGGGTGTGCAGGAGTGTCAGGGTGCCAGAGTGTCAGGGTGTGGTGTGGTGGTGCCTGGTGTCAGGGGTGTGCTGGGGTGTCTGGGTGTGCAGGTGTCAGAGGTGTGTGGGGTGTATCAGGGTGTGGCAAGGTGTCAGTGGGTACCTCAGGTATGGAGGTGTGCCTGGAGTGTCAGGTGTGCAGGAATCAGGGGTGTAGCTAGGAGTGCGGAGGTGTAACTGGGAGTGTGAGGTGTGCCAGGAGTATCAAGGTGCACTGGGAGTAACAGAGATGCTGGTGTCAGAGTGGCCTTTAGGTTGCAAGTGTGCATAGTGTTCTGTAAATTGGACCGGTGTCAGGGGTGTGCCTGGGGTGTCAGGGGTGCTGGGAGTGTCTGGGGTGTGCCTGGGGTATCTGGGGTGCGTGGGAGTGTCTGAGGTGGCACCTGGGAGTGTCAGGGGTGCACCTGGGGAATGTCAGAGGTGTGCCTGGGAGTGTGCAGGTGTACCTGTGTCTCAGAGGTGTGCCTGGGAGTGTCAGGGTGCCCCGGGAGTGTCAGAGGTGTGCCTGGGGAGTTCTCGGTGTGCCTGGGGTATGGAGGTGTGCCTGGGTGTGGGGTGTGCCTGTGTCAGGTGTGCAGGTGTGCAGGATGTGCCTGGGGTGTCAGTGGTGTGCCGGAGAGTCAGAGGTGTGCCTGGGGTGTCAGAGGGTGTGCCGGCAGTGTCAGAGGGTACCTGGGAGTGTCAGGGGTGTGCCTGGGGTGTCAGGGGTGTGCCAGGGGTGTCGGGGTGTGCCAGGGTGTCAGTGGGTGCTGGGGTGTGGGGTGTGCCAGGGGTGTCTGAGTGTACATAGGGTGTCAGAGGTGTGCCTGGGGTGTCCAAGGTGTGCAAGTGTCAAGGGAGACAGGGGTGTGAGGTGTGCGGAGTGTCAGGGGTGTGCCTGGGATGTCGGAGGTGTGCCTGGGGTGTCGCAAGATGTGGGGTGTGCCTGGGATTGTCAGAGTGTGCATTGTCAGAGGTGTACCAGGAGTGTCAGTGGGTGCGTGGGAGTGTCAAGGTGTGCCTGGGGTGTCAGGAGTGTACCTGGGGATTGTCAGAGGTGTACCTGGGAGTGTCGGAATGCCTGGGAGTGTCACAGGTGTACCTGGGAGTGTCAGGTGTTCCTGAGTGTGTCAGGGTGTACCGAGTGTCAGAGAGGTGTACCTGAGGTGTCAGATGTGTACATGGAGTGTCAGGGATGTACCTGGGAGTGTCTGAGGTGTGTACCTGGGGTGTCAGAGGAGTACCTGGAGTGTCAGAGGTGTACCTGGGAGTGTCAGGGTGTGCCTCAGGTGTCAGAAGGTGTCCTGGGAGTGTCTGGGGTGTGCAGTGTCAGAGGTGTGCCTGGGGAGTGTCAGGGGTGTGCCAAGGTGTCAGGGGGTGTACGTGGGAGTGTCTGAGGTGTACCTGGGGTGTCAGATGAGTGCCTGGGAATGTCAGAGTGTGTCTGGGAGTGTCTGGGGTGTGCTTGGGAGTGTCAGAGTGTGCCTGGGGTGTGAAGGTGTGCCTTGCAGGTGTCAGCACCTGGGAGTATCAGAGGTGGCACTGGGTGTCTAAGGTGTGCCCTGGAAGTGTCTGGGGTGTGCATGGGTGTCAGCGGTGTGCCGGCAGTGTCAGCGGTGTGCTGAGTGCTGGGGTGTCAGGGGTGTGCCTGGGGTGTCAGGGGTGTACCAGGGGAGGTGTAGGGGTGTACCAGGGAGTGTCAGTGGGTACCGGAGTGTCAGGGGTGTGCTGGGGGTGTCTGAGGTGTGCCTAGGTGTCAGGGTGTGTGGAGGTATCAGGGGTGTAGCAGGGAGTGTCAGTGAGTGCCTGGGGTGTCGGAGGTGTGCCTGGGAGTGTCGGAGGTGTACCTGGAGTCAGGGGTGTAACTGGGTGGCGGAGGTGTAACTGGGGAGTGTCAGAGGTGTACCTGGGAGTGTCAGGGTGTACCTGGGGTAACAGAGGTGTGCCTGGGATTGTCAAGAGGTGTGCCTGGGTTGTCAGAGGTGGCAAGATAGTGCAGGGTGTGCCTGAGCAGGTGCTTACAGTTATGGGAGTGTAGCAGGTGATGCAGAGTTGGTACAGGTTGTCTGAGGTGTGTCAACAGAGTGCTTGGAGTGAACAAGGATAGGGGTGTGCCTGGGATGTCAGAGGTGTGCCTGGGGTGTCTGGGGTGTACCTGGGGTGTCAGGGAGGAACCAGGGTGTAGGGGTGTGGGTGTCAGAGGTGTGGGGTGTCGGAGGTGTACCAAGGTGTCAGAGGTGTACCTGGAGTGTCAGAAGAATGTACCTGGGAGTGTCAGAGGTGTGCAGGGGTGTCAGTGGTACCTGGGTGTCAAAGGTGTGCCTGGGAGTATCAGGTGTGCACCGGGAATATGGGAGGTGTACTAGGTGCAAGGGTGTACCTGGGTGTCTGAGATGTGCCTGGGAGTGTCACAGGTGTGCTGGGTTCAGAGTGTATCAGAGGAGTACCTGGGAGTATCGGAGGTGTATCTGGAGTGTCAGAGGGAGTACCTGGGAGTGTCAGAGGTGTACCTGGGAGTGTCAGGGGTGTACCAGGGAGTGTCAGGGGTGTGCAGAGTGCAGTGGAGTGCCTGGGGAGTGTCAGGGTGTGCCTGGGGTGTCTGAGGTGTGCCTGGGGTGTCAGAGGTGTGCCTGGGGTGTATCAGGGGTGTGGGGGCAGTGGGTGTGAGTGTGGTGCCTGGGGAGTGTCAGGTGTGCCTGCTAGGAGTCAGGGATGTAACACAAGAATGTCAGGGTGTAACAAAGTGTCAAGAAGTGTACATAGGAGTGTCAGAGAGTGTACAGATGTGAAAGTGTGCCTGGGAGTGTCAGGGGTGTACCTGGGAGTGTCAGAGGTAACTGGAGGGGGTTGGGGTGTACAGGGGTATCAGTGGTAGCCTGGGGTATTGGAGGTGTACGGAGTGTCAGAGATGTACCGGAATATCAGAGGTGTACGGAAGTGCTGAGATGTACCTGGGTGTCAGAGGTGTACCTGGGAGTGTCTGAGGTGTACCTGGGAGTCAGAAGTACCAGCGAGTGTCAGAGTGTACTGGGAGTGTCAGAGATGTGCCTGGGGTGCCAGAGAGTGTACCTGGGGTGTGCAAGGTGTACCTGGGGTGTCAGGGGTCGCGCAGGGGTATCAGGGGTGTGCACAGGTGTCTAGGTGTGCCTGGAGTGTCTGAGGTGTGCATCCGGTGTCAGCAGTGTGCCTGGGAGTGTCAGCGTGTGCTGGAGCATAGGTGTCAGAGGTGTACCTGAGGTGTCAGGGGTGTACCTGGGAGTGTCAGGGGTGTACCTGGGTGTCAGTGGAGTACCTGGGAGTGTCAGAGGTGTAACTGTGAGTGTTAGGGTGCACCTGGGAGTGTCAAGTGGACAGGATGTGCCTAAGTGTCAGAGAGTGTACCAGGGTGTCAGAGAATGTGGGAGGGTGTACCTGGGAGTGTCAGAGGGTGTACCTGGGGTGTCTGAGAGGTGGCAAGGTGTCAGAGGTGGCTCCTGAGTGTTGGGGTGTGCAAATTATCAGGTGTGCCTGGGGTGTGGAGGTGTACCTGGGGTGTCAGAGATGTGCTGGGTGTCAGGGTGTGCTGGGTGCAGAGGTGTACCTGGGGTGTGGAGGTGTGCCTGGGAGTGTCTGGGGTGTGCCTGGGGTGTCAGAGAAGTACCAGCGAGTGTCAGAGGAGTGCCTGGGGTGTCAGAGGTGTACCTGGGGTATCAGAGGTGTACCTGGGAGTGTCTAGGTGTACCTGGAAGTGTGTGAGGTGTACATGGGTGTCAGCGTTGTACCTGGCAGTGTCAGCGGTGTACTGGAGTGCACGGGAGTGTCAGAGGTGTGCCTGAGGTGTGGGGGTGTACAGGGGGGTGTGTGCAGGGTGTCAGTGAGGTGCCTGGGGTGTCAGGGGTGTGCTGGGAGTGTCTGGTGTACCTGGGGTGTCAGAGGTGTACATGGGAGTATCAGGGGTGTAGCAGGGAGTGTCAGTGGAGTACTGGGGAGTGTCGGAGGTGTACCTGGGTGTCGGAGGTGTGCCTGGGGAATCAGGGTGTAACTGGGGTGGCAGGTGTAACTGGGAGTGTCAGAGGTGTGCAGGTGTCAGAGGTGTGCGGAGTAACAGAGGTGTGCAGGTTGTCAGAGGTGTACCTGGGATTGTCAGAGGTGTACCTGGGTGTCTGAGGTGTACCTGGAAGGTGTCAGGTGTGCAAGTGTCTGGGGCGTACCTGGGAGTGTCTGGGGTGTACCTGGGGAGTGGGGTGTACCTGGGAGTGTCTGGTGTACCTGGGAGTGTCAGGGGTGTACCTGGGAATGGAGATGTGTACCTGGGAGTGTGGGTGTATCTGGGAGTGTCAGAGGTGTACCTGGGAGTGTTGGAGGTGTGCATGGGGTGTCAGAGATGTACCTGGGGTATCAGAGGTGTACAGGAGTGTCTGGGGGTGTGCAGGTGTGAGAGTGTCTGAGGTGTATAGGTGTCAGGAGAGTACCAGCTGAGTGTCAGAGTGCCTGGAGTGTCAGAGGTGTACCTGGGAGTATCAGAGGTGTACCTCGGAGTGTGCAGGAGATGTGCCTGGGGTGTCGAGAGGAGGTGTACCTGGGGTGTCAGAATGCCAGCAGTGTCAGAGGAGTACCTGGGAGTGTCAGAGGTGTACCTGGGAGTATCAGAGGTGTGCCTGGGGAATTGTGGGCCTGGGTGTGTGAGGTGTACATGGAGTGTCAGGCGTTGTCTTGGCAGTGTCAGCGGTGTACTGAGCAACTGGGAGTGTCAGAGATGTACCTGGGAGTATCATAGGTGTATCTGGGAGTGTCAGGGGTGTACCTGGGAGTGTCAGGGGTGTAACTGGGAGTGTCAGGGGTGTAACTGAGAGTGTCGGAGGTGTAACTGGGAGTATCAGAGCTGTACACAAGTGTCAGTGGTGTACCTGCAGTGTCAGAGTGTACCTGGGAGTGTCAGAGAGGTGTGCCTGGGGAGTGTCGGAGGTGTTCTGAAATTAATGAGGTGTACCTGGGGAGTGTCAGAGGTGTGTGCCAGGGAGTGTCAGGGGCCCATGCCAGGGAATTGATCAGGGGTGTGCCAGGGAGTGTCAGGGGTGTACCAGGGAGTGTCAGGGGTGTACCAGGGAGTGTCAGAAATTGTACCAGGGAGTGTCAGTGGAGTACCTGGGAGTGTCAGGGTGTACCTGGGGTCTGAGGTGGCCTGGGAGTGTCAGGGTGTACCTGGGAGTGTCAGGTATCTGGGGAGTGTCAGTGGAGTACCTGGGAGTGTCGGAGGATGTGCCTGGAGTGTCAGAGGGTGTGCACCTGGGAGTGTGTCTGGGGTGTACCTGGGAGTGTCTGGGGTGTACCTGAGAGTGTCAGGGGTGTGCCTGGGAGTATCGGAGGTGTACCTGGGAGTATCGGAGGTGTACCTGGGAGTGTCAGAGGTGTAACTGGTAGTGTCATTGGTGTACCTGGAAGTGTCAGAGGTGTATCTGGAAATGTCAGTGGTGTGCCTGGGAGTATCAGAGATGTACCTGAGAGTGTCAAAGGTGTACCTGAGAGTGTCAAAGGTGTACCTGGGAGAGTCAGAGGTGTTCCTGAGGGTGTCAGAGGTGTACCTGGGAGTGTCAGAGGTGTACCTGGGAGTGTCAGAGGTGTACCTGGGAGTGTCAGAGGTGAACCAGGGAGTGTCAGAGGAGTACCTGGAAGTGTCAGTGGTGTATCTGGGAGTGTCACAGGTGTACCTGGGAGTGTCAGAGGTTTACCTGGGAGTGTCTGGGGTGTACCTGGGTGTGTCAGAGGTGTCCCTGGGAGTGTCTGGGGTGTACCTCGGAGTGTCAGAGGTGTACCTGGGAGTGTCAGGGGTGTACCTGGGAGTGTCAAGGGTGTTCGTGGGATTGTCTGAGGTGTACCTGGGAGTGTCAGATGAGTACCTGGGAATGTCAGAGGTGTATCTGGGAGTGTCTGGGGTGTACTTGGGAGTGTCAGAGGTGTGCCTGGGGAGTGTCAGAGGTGTACCTGGGAGTGTCAGAGGTGTACCTGGGAGTGTCAGAGTTCTACATGGGAGTATCAGAGGTGTACCTGGGAGTGTCTAAGGTGTACCTGGAAGTGTCTGAGGTGTACATGGAGTGTCAGCGTTGTACCTGGCAGTGTCAGCGGTGTACTGGAGTACCTGGGAGTGTCAGAGGTGTACCTGAGAGTGTCAAGGGTGTACCAGGGAGTGTCAGGGGTGTACCAGGGAGTGTCAGTGGAGTACCTGGGAGTGTCAGGGGTGTACCTGGGAGTGTCTGAGGTGTACCTGGGAGTGTCAGAGGTGTACATGGGAGTATCAGGTGTAGCAGGTGTGGGAGGCCAGTGGAGTACCTGGAGTGTCGGAGGGGTGTACCTGGGAGGTCTACAGGTACCTGGGGAGTCTCCAGAGAAGTACCAGCGAGTGTCACAGAGGAGCACCTGGAGTGTCAGAGATGTACCTGGGGAGGTGAGATGTACCTGGGGAGTGTCTGAGGTGTACCTGGGAGTGTCAGGTGCTCACCTGGGAGTATCAGAGGTGTACCTGGGAGTGTGCTCCACAGGCCCTGAAGTGTCTGAGGTGTACATGGAGTGTCAGCGGTGTACCTGGCAGTGTCAGCGGTGTACTGGAGTACCTGGGAGTGTCAGAGGTGTACCTGAGAGTGTCAGGGGTGTACCAGGGAGAGTCAGGGGTGTACCAGGGAGTGTCAGTGGAGTACCTGGGAGTGTCAGAGGAGTAACTGTGAGTGTTAGAGATGTACCTGGGAGTATCAGGGGTGTACCTGGGAGTGTCAGAGGTGTACCTGGGAGTGTCAGAGGTGTACCTGGGAGTGTCAGAGGTGTACCTGGGAGTGTCAGAGGTGTACCTGGGAGTGTCTGAGGTGTACCTGGGAGTGTCAGAGGAGTAACTCTGAGTGTTAGAGGTGTACCTGGGAGTATCGGAGGTGTGCCTGGGAGTATTGGAGGTGTACATGGGAGTGTCAGAGATGTACCTGGGAGTATCAGAGAAGTACCAGCGAGTGTCAGAGGAGTACCTGGGAGTGTCAGAGATGTACCTGGGAGTGTGAGATGTGTACCTGGGAGTGTCTGAGGTGTACCTGGGAGTGTCAGAGTTCTACCTGGGAGTATCAGAGGTGTACCTGGGAGTGTCTAAGGTGTACCTGGAAGTGTCTGAGGTGTACATGGAGTGTCAGCGTTGTACCTGGCAGTGTCAGCGGTGTACTGGAGTACCTGGGAGTGTCAGAGGTGTACCTGAGAGTGTCAGGGGTGTACCAGGGAGTGATAGGGGTGTACCAGGGAGTGTCAGTGGAGTACCTGGGAGTGTCAGGGGTGTACCTGGGAGTGTCTGAGGTGTACCTGGGAGTGTCAGAGGTGTACATGGGAGTATCAGGGGTGTAGCAGGGAGTGTCAGTGGAGTACCTGGGAGTGTCGGAGGTGTACCTGGGAGTGTCGGAGGTGTACCTGGGAGTCAGGGGTGTGTAACTGCAGGTGGAGGTGCTGGGAGTGTCAGGGTGTGCCTGGGGTGTCAGGGTGTGCCTGGGGAGTGCTGGTGTACCTGGGATTGTCAGAGGTGTACCTGGGGTTGTCAGAGGTGTACCTGGGAGTGTCTGAGGTGTTTTCTGGGGTGTCAGGGGTGTACCTGGGAGTGTCTGGGGCGTACCTGGGAGTGTCTGGGGTGTACCTGGGAGTGTCTGAGGTGTACGTGGGAGTGTCTGAGGTGTACCTGGGAGTGTCAGGGGTGTACCTGGGAATATGAGAGGTGTACCTGGGAGTGTCTGGGGTGTATCTGGGAGTGTCTGAGGTGTACCTGGGAGTGTCAGGGGTGTACCTGGGAGTGTCAAGGTGTACCTGGGGTGTCAGAGGTGTACCTGGGAGTATCAGGGGTGGCAGGGGAGTGTCGGTGGAGCACCTGGGGTGTCAGAGAGGTGCCTGGGGTGTGAGGTGTACCTGGGAGTCCGGGAGGTGTAACTGGGAGTGTCGGAGGTGTAACTGGGAGTGTCAGAGGTGTACATGGGAGTGTCAGAGGTGTACCTGGGAGTAACAGAGGTGTACCTGGGATTGTCAGAGGTGTACCTGGGATTGTCAGAAGTGTACCTGGGAGTGTCTGAGGTGTACCTGGGAGTGTCAGAGGAGGACCTGGGAGTGTCAGGGTTGTACCTGGGCGTGTCGGAGGTGTACCTGGGAGTGTCTGAGGTGTCCTTGGGAGTGTCAGAGGAGTAACTGTGAGTGTTAGAGATGTAACTGGGAGTATCAGAGGTGTACCTGGGAGTGTCAGAGGTGTACCTGGGAGTGTCAGAGGTGTACCTGGGAGTGTCAGAGGTGTACCTGGGAGTGTCCGAGTTACAGAATTGTCAGAGGTGTACTTGGGAGTGTCTGGGTGTACCTGGGAGTGTCAGAGGAGTAACTGTGAGGGTTAGAGGTGTACCTGGGAGTATCGGAGGTGTGCCTGGGAGTATTGGAGGTGTACCTGGGAGTGTCAGAGATGTACCTGGGAGTATCAGAGGTGTACCTGGGAGTGTCTGAGGTGTACCTGGGAGTGTGAGAGGTGTACCTGGGAGTGTCTGAGGTGTACCTGGGAGTCTCAGAGAAGTACCAGCGAGTGTCAGAGGAGTACCTGGGAGTGTCAGAGATGTACCTGGGAGTGTGAGATGTGTACCTGGGAGTGTCTGAGGTGTACCTGGGAGTGTCAGAGTTCTACCTGGGAGTATCAGAGGTGTACCTGGGAGTGTCTAAGGTGTACCTGGAAGTGTCTGAGGTGTACATCGAGTGTCAGCGGTGTACCTGGCAGTGTCAGCGGTGTGCTGGAGTGCCTGGGGTGTCAGAGGTGTACCTGAGAGTGTCAGGGGTGTGCAGAGTGTCAGGGGTGTGCCAGAGTGTCGGTGGAGTACCTGGGAGTGTCAGAGGAGTAACTGTGAGTGTTAGAGATGTGCCTGGGAGTATCAGGGTGTGCCTGGGTGTCAGAGGGTGTACCTGGGGTGTCAGGGGTGTGCCTGGGAGTGTCAGAGGTGTACCTGGGAGTGTCAGAGGTGTACCTGGGAGTGTCAGAGGTGTACCTGGGAGTGTCTGAGGTGTACCTGGGAGTGTCAGAGGAGTAACTCTGAGTGTTAGAGGTGTACCTGGGAGTATCGGAGGTGTGCCTGGGAGTATTGGAGGTGTACATGGGAGTGTCAGAGATGTACCTGGGAGTATCAGAGAAGTACCAGCGAGTGTCAGAGGAGTACCTGGGAGTGTCAGAGATGTACCTGGGAGTGTGAGATGTGTACCTGGGAGTGTCTGAGGTGTACCTGGGAGTGTCAGAGTTCTACCTGGGAGTATCAGAGGTGTACCTGGGAGTGTCTAAGGTGTACCTGGAAGTGTCTGAGGTGTACATGGAGTGTCAGCGTTGTACCTGGCAGTGTCAGCGGTGTACTTGAGTACCTGGGAGTGTCAGAGGTGTACCTGAGAGTGTCAGGGGTGTACCAGGGGAGTGATGGGGGGTGTACCAGGGAGTGTCGGTGGAGTACCTGGAGTGTCAGGGGTGTGCCTGGGAGTGTCTGAGGTGTGCCTGGGGAGTGTCAGAGAGGTGTGCATGTGGGGTGTCAGGGGTGTGGCAGGGAGTGTCAGTGGAGTGCCTGGGAGTGTCGGAGGTGTGCCTGGGGGTGTCGGAGGTGTGCCTGGGGAATCAGGGGGTGTGGCTTTGGGGTGGCGGAGGTGTGACTGGGAGTGTCAGAGGTGTGCCTGGGGTGTCAGAGGTGTACCTGGGAGTAACAGTGGGGCATGCCTGGGGATTGTCAGAGGGTGTGCCTGGGGTTTGTCAGGGGTGTGCCTGGGGAGTGTCTGAGGTGTGCCTGGGGTGTCAGGGGTGTACCTGGGAGTGTCTGGGGCGTACCTGGGAGTGTCTGGGGTGTACCTGGGAGTGTCTGAGGTGTACGTGGGAGTGTCTGAGGTGTACCTGGGAGTGTCAGGGGTGTACCTGGGAATATGAGAGGTGTACCTGGGAGTGTCTGGGGTGTATCTGGGAGTGTCTGAGGTGTACCTGGGAGTGTCAGAGGAGTACCTGGGAGTGTCAGAGATGTATCTGGGAGTGTCTGGGGTGTACCTGGGAGTGTCAGAGGTGTACCTGGGAGTGTCAGGGGTGTACCTGGCAGTGTTAGGGGTGTACCGGAGGGTGTGCCTGGGAGTGTCAGGGTGTGCCTGGGGTGTCCGTGATGTGCCTGGGAGTGTCAGAGGTGTGCCTGGAGTGTCGGAGATGTGCCTGGGTCTCAGAGGTGTGCCTGGGAGTGTCAGGTGTGCTTGGGGAGTGTCTGGGGTGTGCCTGGGGTGTCAGAGGGAGTAACTGTGTGAGTGTTAGAGATGTGCCTGGGGAGTATCGGAGGTGTGCCTGGGAGTGTCAGGGTGTGCCTGGGAGTGTCAGGGGTGTGCCTGGGAGTGTCAGAGGTGTACCTGGGGTGTGGGGTGCACGGTGTCAGAGGTGTGCCTGGGGTGTCAGAGGTGTGCTGGGGAGTGTCTGGGGTGTGCCTGGGGTGTCAGAGGTAACTGTGAGTGTTAGAGGTGTACCTGGGAGTATCGGAGGTGTGCCTGGGAGTGTGGAGGTGTGCCTGGGGTGTCAGAGATGTGCCTGGGTATCAGGGTGTATCTGGGGAGTGTCTGAGGTGTGCCTGGGGAGTGTGAGAGGTGTGCCTGGGAGTGTCTGAGGTGTGCCTGGGGTGTCAGAGAGTACCCAGCAGGTGTGGAGAGGAGGTGCCTGGGAGTGTGAGATGTGTGCCTGGGAGTGTGAGGATGTGTGCCTGGGGTGTCTGGGGTGTGCCTGGGGAGTGTCAGGGGTTCTGCCTGCGGAGTAACAGAGGTGTGCCTGGGGTGTCTAAGGTGTGCCTGTGGGTCTTGTGGTGTGCATGGGTGTCAGCGGTGTGCCTGGCAGTGTCAGCGTTGTGCTGGAGTGCCTGGGGTGTCAGAGGTGTGCCTGGGGTGTCAGAGTTGTGCCAGGGGTGTGGGGGTGTGCCAGGGAGTGTCATTGGAGTGCTGGGAGTGTCAGAAGGTAACTGTGGTATAAGAGGTGTACCTGAAGTGTCAGGGGAATGTGCCTGGGAGTGTCAGGGTGCATGCCTGGGGTGTCAGGGTAACTGTGAGTGTTGAGGTGTGCCTGGGCGGGAGTGTCAGAGGTGTACCTGGGAGGTCAGAGGTGCACCTGGGAGTAAATAGAGGTGTACCTGGGATTGTCAGAGGTGCACCTGGATCAGAGGTGTACCTGGGAGTGTCGGAGGTGTACCTGGGAGGCCAGGAGGTGTACCTGGGAGTGTCAGAGGTACCTGGGAGTGTCAGAGGTACCAGGGAGGGTCAGGTGAGTACCTGGGAGGGTCAAAGGTGTACCTGGGAGCATGGGAGGTGTACCTGGGAACATCGGAGGTGTACCTGGGAGTGCAAGAGGTGTACCTGGGAGGGTCGGAGATGTACCTGGGAGGCCAGGAGGTGTACCTGGGAGGCTCAGAGGTGTACCTGGGAGGTCAGAGGAGTACCTGGGAGTATCAGGAGGTGTACCTGGGAGTGTCAGAGGAGTACCTGGAGTGTCAGAGGTGTACCTGGGAGGTCAGGTACCAGGAGTGTCAGGGTGTACCAGGGAGCGAGTACCTGGGAGTGTCAGGGGTGTACCTGGGAGTGTCTGAGGTGTACCTGGGAGGTCAGAGGTGTACCTGGGAGTATCAGGGTGTAGCAGGAGGCCAGGGAGCACCTGGGAGTGTCGGAGGTGTACGTGTGAGGTCGGAGGTGTACCTGGGAGTTCGGGGTGTAACTGGGAGGTCGGAGGTAACTGGAGGGGTCGAGGTGCACATGGGAGTGTCAGAGGTGTACCTGGGAGTAACAGAGGTGTACCTGGGATTGTCAGAGGTGTACCTGGGATTGTCAGAAGTGTACCTGGGAGTGTCTGAGGTGTACCTGGGAGGTCAGAGGAGGGACTGGGAGTGTCAGGGGTGTACCTGGGGTGTCGGAGGTGTACCTGGGATGTCTAGGTGTCCTTGGGAGGCCAGAGGAGTAACTGTGAGTGTTAGAGATGTACCTGGGAGCATCAGAGGTGTACCGGGAGTGTCAGAGGTGTACCTGGGAGGTCAGAGGTGTACCTGGGAGTCAGAGGTGTACCTGGGAGTGTCAGAGGTGTACCTGGAGGTCAGGAGGTGTACTTGGGAGTGTCTGAGGTGTACCTGGGAGGTCAGAGGAGTACCTGGGGAGGTTAGGAGGAGTACCTGGGAGTGTCAGGAGGTGTGCTTGGGAGTATTGGAGGTGTACCTGGGAGGTCAGAGATGTACCTGGGAGTATCAGAGGTGGACCTGGGAGGTCTGAGGTGTACCTGGGAGTGTCAGAGGTGTACCTGGGAGTGTCAGGAGGTGTACCTGGGAGGTCAGAGGTGCACCTGGGAGGTCAGAGGTGTACCTGGGAGTGTCAGAGGTGTACCTGGGAGGTCAGAGGTGTACCTGGGAGTGTCTGAGGTGTACCTGAGTGTCGAGGAGTAACTGTGAGTGTTAGAGGTGTACCTGGGAGTATCGGAGGTGTGCCTGGGAGTATTGGAGGTGTACCTGAGTGTCAGAGATGTACCTGAGTATCAGAGGTGTACCTGGGAGTGTCTGAGGTGTCACCTGGGAGTGAGAGGTGTACCTGGGAGTGTCTGAGGTGTACCTGGGAGGTCAGAGAAGTACCAGCGAGTGTCAGAGGAGTACCTGGGAGGTCAGAGATGTACCTGGGAGGTGAGATGTGTACCTGGGAGTGTTGAGGTGTACCGAGTGTCAGAGTTCTACCTGGGAGTATCAGAGGTGTACCTGGGAGGTCTAAGGTGTACCTGGAAGTGTCTGAGGTGCAATGTCGAGTGCTGTACCTGGCAGTCAGCGGTGTACTGAGTACCTGGGAGTGTCAGGAGGTGTACCTGAGAGTGTGGGTGTACCAGGGAGTGTCAGGGGTACCAGGGAGGTCAGTGGAGTACCTGGGAGGTCAGAGGAGTAACTGTGAGTGTTAGGAGATGTACCTGGGAGTATCAGAGGTGTACCTGGGAGGGTCAGAGGTGTACCTGGGAGTGTCGGAGGTGTACCTGGGAGGCTGAGGTGTACTTGGGAGTGTCAGAGGTGTACCTGGGAGTGTCAGAGGTGTACCTGGGAGGTCATGGAGTACCTGGGAGTGTCAGAGGTGTACCTGGGAGTATCGGAGGTGTACCTGGGAATTATCGGAGGTGTACCTGGGAGTGTCAGAGGTGTACCTGGGAGTGTCGGAGGTGTACCTGAGTGTCAGAGGTGTACCTGGGAGTGTCAGAGGTGTACCTGGGAGTGTCAGAGGAGTGCCTGGGAGTGTCAGAGGTGTACCTGGGAGGTCAGAGAGCACTGGGAGGTCAGGAGGTGTACCTGGGAGTGTCAGGGGTGTACCTGGGAGTGTCAGGGGTGTACCTGGGAGTGTCTGAGGTGTACCTGGGAGTGTCAGAGGTGTACCTGGGAGTATCAGGGGTGTGAGTGTCAGTGGAGCACCTGGGAGTGTCAGAGGTGTACCTGGGAGTGTCGGAGGTGCACCTGGGAGTCTGGGGTGTAACTGGGAGTGTCGGAGGTAACTGGAGTGTCAGATGTGCACCTGGGAGTGTCAGAGGTGTACCTGGGAGTAACAGAGGTGTACCTGGGAGTGTCAGAGGTGTACCTGGATTGCTGTGAAGTGTACCTGGGAGGTCTGAGGTGTACCTGGGAGTGTCAGAGGAGGACCTGGGAGTGTCAGGGTTGTACCTGGGAGTGTCGGAGGTGTACCTGGGAGTGTCAAAGGAGTACCTAGGAGTGTCAGGAGGGTACCTGGGAGTGTCAGAGGTATACCTGGGAGCAGGAGGCGTACCTGGGAGTGTCAGATATGTACCTGGAGTGTCAGAGGTGTACTGGGAGGCCAGAGGTGTATCTGGAGTGTCGGACGTACCTGGGAGGTCAGAGGTGTACCAGGGTATGTCAATGGAGTACTTGGGAGTATCTGGGAGGTGTACCTGGGAGTGTCAGAGGTACCTGGGAGGTCGAGTGTGTACCTGGGAGGTCAGAGGTCCTGGGAGGTCAGAGGTGTCCTGGAGTGTCAGGAGGTGTACCTGGGAGTGTCAGAGGCGTACCTGGGAGTGTCAGTGGAGTACCTGGGAGTGTCAGAGGTACCTGGGAGGTCAGAGGTGTACCTGGGAGTGCCAGAGGTGTATCTGGGAGTGTCGGACGTACCTGGGAGGTCAGAGAGTGTACCAGGAATGTCAGTGAGTACCTGGAGGCTGATGTGTACCTTGGAGTGTCAGAGAGGTGTACCTGGAGTGTCAGAGGTGTACCTGGGATTGTCTGAGGTGTACCTGGGAGTGTCAGAGGTGTACATTGTTAGGTATTCTGGATAAGTTCTATATACAGGAGAGAAAACAAACACCTGTATAGTTTTGTAGGTTTGGTTTACTGGATAAATATGTACACAGAGGTGATAGCACTGCTCTCAGCTAAGGTTCTGGTCAACTACTATAGACGACGGGTGGCAAGTGATACATTAGCAGCTATACATGCCAGGACATTAATTAAGTGTGTGATATGGTAATAACATTGCCACACGCTGCTAGAGGCTGAATAAATATAAATGGAGCAACATAATATACATACATAATCATAATCCACATACATAATACATACATACATGGGAGTATCAGGGTGTAGCAGGGAGTGTCAGTGATACCTGGGAGTGTCGGAGGTGAACCTGGGAGTGTCGGAGGTGTACCTGGGAGTCAGGGGTGTAAGTGGGAGGAGGTGTAACTGGGAGTGTCAGAGGTGTACCTGGGAGTGTCAGAGGTGTACCTGGGAGTAACAGAGGTGTACCTGGGATTGTCAGAGGTGTACCTGGGATTGTCAGAGGTACCTGGGAGTGTTCAGGTACCTGGGAGTGTCAGAGAGGACCTGGGAGTGTCAGGGTTATGCCTGGGAGTGTCGGAGGTGTACCTGGGAGTGTCTGAGGCATGGGAGTGTCAGAGGAGTAACTGTGAGTGTTAGAGATGTCCTGGGAGTATCAGAGGTGTGCCTGGGAGGTCAGAGGTGTACCTGGGAGTGTCAGAGGTGTACCTGGGAGGTCAGAGGTACCTGGGAGGTCAGAGGTGTACCTGGGAGTGCAGAGGGTACCTGGTGTGTCTGAGGTGTACCTGGGAGTGTCAGAGGAGTAACTGTGAGTGTTAGAGGTGTACCTGGGAGTATCGGAGGTGCCTGGGGAGTATTGGAGGTGTACCTGGGAGTGTCAGAGATGTACCTGGGAGTATCAGAGGTGTACCTGGGAGTGTCTGGTGTACCTGGGAGTGTGAGAGGTGTACCTGGGAGTGTCTGGAGGTGTATCTGGGAGTGTCAGAGTAGTACCAGCGAGTGTCAGAGGAGTACCTGGGAGTGTCAGAGATGTACCTGGGAGTGTGAGATGTGTACCTGGGAGGTCTGAGGTGTACCTGGGAGTGTCAGAGGTGTACCTGGGAGTATCAGAGGTACCTGGGAGCCAAGGTGTACCTGAAGTGTCTGAGGTGCATGATGGAGTGTCAGCGGTGTACCTGGCAATGTCACGGTGTACTGGAGTACCTGGGAGTGTCAGAGGTGCACCTGAGAGTGTCAGGGGTGTACCAGGGAGTGTCAGGGGTGTACCAGGGAGGTCAGGAGTACCTGGGAGGTCAGGGTGTTCCTGGGAGTGTCTGGAGGTGTACCTGGGAGTGTCAGAGGTGTACATGGAGTGTCAGAGATGTTCCTGGGAGTATCAGAGGTGTACCTGGGAGTTTCGAGGTGTACCTGGGATTGTCAGGAGGTGTACCTGGGATTGTCAGGAGGTGTGCCTGGGAGTGTCTGAGGTACCTGGGAGGTCAGGGGTGTACCTGGGAGTGTCTGGGGTGTACCTGGGAGTGTCTGGGGTGTACCTGGGAATGTCTGGAGGTGTACCTGGGAGTGTCTGCGGTGTACCTGGGAGTGTCAGGGGTGTACCTGGGAATGTCAGAGGTGTACCTGGGAGTGTCTGGGGTGTACCTGGGAGTGTCAAGGGAGAACCAAGGAGTGTAAGAGGTGTACCTGGGAGTGTCAGAGGTGTACCTGGGACTGTCAGTGGTGTACCTGGGAGTGTCTGAGGTGCACTTGGAGTGTCAGCGGTGCACCTGGAGTGTCTGAGGTACCTGGGGTGTCTGAGGGTGTAGCTGGTGCAGCTGAGGTGTGCCTGGCAGTGTCGAGGTGTGCCTGGGAGTGTCAGGTGGTGCCTGGAACTGCCAGAGGTGTGACCTGGGGGAGTGTTAGAGTACCTGGGAGTGTCAGGAGAAGAACCAGCGAGTGTCACAGGAGTACCTGGGAGTGTCTGAGGTGTACCTGGGAGGTCAGGAGTTCTACCTGGGAGATGTCAGAGGTGTCCCTGGGAGTGTCTAATGTGTGCCTGGGAAGTGTCTGGAGGTGTACATGGAGTGTCAGCGGTGTACCTGGCAGTGTCAGCGGTGTACTGGAGCCTGGGAGTTGGGAGGTGTACCTGGGAGTGTCAGGGGTGTACCAGGAGTGTCAGGGGTGTACCAGGAGTGTGGTTGAGTACCTGGGAGTGTCAGAGGAGTAACTGGAGTGTCAGAGGTGTACCTGGGAGGTCAGAGGTGTGCCTGGGAGTGTCTGAGGTGTACCTGGGAGTGTCAGAGGAGTAACTGTGAGTGTTAGAGGTGTGCCTGGGGATTATCGGAGGTGTGCCTGGGAGTGTGTGGAGGTGTACATGGGAGTGTCAGAGATGTACCTGGGAGTATCAGGGTGTGCCTGGGAGTGTCTGAGGGTGTGCCTGGGGTGTGAGGGAGGTGTGCCTGGGGTGTCTGAGGTGTGCCTGGGGAGTGTCAGAAGTGCAGCAGGTGGTGCCTGGGAGTGTCAGAGGATGTGCCTGGGTGTGAGATGTGTGCCTGGGGTGTCGGAGATGTGCCTGGGAGTGTCAGGGTGTGCCAGGGGAGGTCAGAGGTGTGCCTGAGTGTCAGGTGCCTGGGGTGTCAGAGTGTGTCAGAGTGCCTGGGAGTGTCAGAGGTGTGCCTGGGGTGTCAGGGGTGTGCCAGGGGTGTCAGGGGTGGTACCAGGGTGTCAGTGGAGTGCCTGGGGTGTCAGGGGTGTGCCTGGGGAGTGTCTGGGGTGTGCCTGGGGTGTCAGGGGTGTGCCTGGGAGTGTCAGGTGTGGCAGAGTGTCAGTGGGCACCTGGGGTGTCAGGAGTGTGCCTGGGATGGAGGTGTGCCTGGGGTCAGGTGTAACTGAGTGTCGAGGTGTAACTGGGAGTGTCAGAGTGTACATGGGGAGTGTCAGAGGTGTACCTGGGGTAACAGAGGTGTGCCTGGGATTGTCAGAGGTGTGCCTGGGATTGTCAGAGGTGTGCCTGGGGAGTGTGTCTGGGGTGTGCCTGGGGTGTGTCAGGGATGTGCCAGGGGAGTGTCAGGGAGGGACCTGGGAGTGTCAGGGGTGTGCCTGGGGTGTCGGAGGTGTGCCTGGGGTGTCTGAGGTGTGCAGGTGTCAGAGGTGCTGGTGTTGGGGGTGTGCCTGAGTGTCAGAGGTGTACCTGGGTGTCGGAGGTGCCTGGGGTCCAGGGTGTAACTGGAGTGTCGGAGGTGTAACTGGGAGTGTCAGAGTGTGTGGGGTGTCGGGGTGTGCCTGGGGTGTCAGGAGTGTGCCTGGGATTGTCAGAGGTGTGCCTGGGATTGTCAGAGGTGTGCCTGGGAGTGTCTGAGGTGTGCCTGGAGTGTCAGGGATGTACCAGGGAGTGTCAGAGGAGGGACCTGGGAGTGTCAGGGGTGTACCTGGAGTGTCGGAGGTGTGCCGGAGTGTCAGAGGTGTGCCTGGGGAGTGTCAGAGGGTGTGCCTGGGAGTGTCAGAGGTGTGCCTGGGTGTCAGAGGTGTGTGCCTGGGGTGTCAGAGGTGTGCCTGGGGTGTCTGAGGTGTGCCTGGGGTGTCAGAGGAGTAACTGTGAGTGTTAGAGGTGTGCCTGGGGATGTCGGAGGTGTGCCTGGGGTGGTAGAGGTGTGCCTGGGGTGTCAGAGATGTGCCTGGGAGTATCAGAGGTGTGCCTGGGGTGTCAGGGTGTGCCTGGGAGTGTGAGAGGTGTGCCTGGGGGTGTCTGGGGTGTGCCTGGGGTGTCAGAGAAGTACCAGCGAGTGTCAGAGGTGCCTGGGATGTCAGAGATGTGCCTGGGGTGTGAGATGTGTGCCTGGGGTGTCTGGGGTGCCTGGGGGTGTCAGATTTGCCTGGGATTATCAGAGGGTGTGCCTGGGGGTGTCTGGGTGTGCCTGGGGTGTCTGGGGTGTGCATGGGTGTCAGCGGTGTGCCTGGCAGTGTCAGCGGTGTGCAGTGCCTGGAGTGTCAGAGGTGTGCCTGGGGTGTCAGGGGTGTGCAGGGGTGTCAGGGGACGCAGGGGTGTCAGTGGTGTGCCTGGGGTGTCAGGAGGTGGCTGTGAGTGTTGAAGGTGTGCCTGGGATTGTCAGAGGTGTGCCTGGGTGTCAGGGGTTGTGCCTGGGGTGTCAGGTGTGCCTGGGGTGTCAGAGGTGTGCCTGGGGTGTCCGAGGTGTGCCTGGGAGTGTCAGAGGTGTGCTGGGAGTGTCTGGGGTGTGCCTGGGAGTGTCAGAGGGAGTAACTGTGGTGTTGGGGGTGTGCCTGGGGAGTAACAGAGGTGTGCCTGGGATTGTCAGAGGTGTGCCTGGGAGTGTCAGGGTGTGCCTGGGAGTGGTGCCTGGGGTGTCAGGGGTGTGCCTGGGGTGTCTGGGGGTGTGCCTGGGGTGTGCCTGGGGTGTCTGGGGTGTGCCTGGTGTCTGGTGTGCCTGGGGTGGGGTGCCTGGGGAATGTCAGAGGTGTGCCTGGGGAGTGTCTGGGGTGTGCCTGGGTGTGGGGAGAACCAGGGAGTGTCAGAGGTGTGCCTGGGAGTGTCAGAGGGTGTGCCTGGGACTGTCAGCGGTGTGCCTGGGGTGTCTGAGGTGCCAGGGAGTGTCAGAGGTGCCTTGGAGTGTCTGAGGTGTACCTTGGGGTGTCTGAGGTGTGCCTGGGAGTGTCTGAGGTGTGCCTGGGAGTGTCTGGTGTGCCTGGGAGTGTCAGCGGTGTGCCTGGAACTGCTGTGCCTGGGAGTGTCAGAGGTGTGCCTGGGGTGTCAGAGGAGGACCTGGGAGTGTCAGGGGTGTGCCTGGGAGTGTCGGAGGTGTGCCTGGGGTGTCAAGGGTACCTAGTGTCAGAGGGGGCACAGGTGTCAGAGGTGTACCTGGGGAGTGTCAGGCATGCCTGGGAGTGTCAGAGATGTGCCTGGGAGTGTCAGAGGTGTGCCTGGAAGGTCAAGGTGTGCCTGGGGTGCGGAGTGTGCCAGAGGTCAGAGGTGTACCAGAGGTTGTCATGGAGTGCCTGGGGAGTGTCAGAGGTGTGCCTGGGGTGTCAGAGGTGTGCCTGGTGTCAGAGGTGTGCCTGGGGAGTGTCAGAGGTGTGCCTGGGGTGTCAGAGGTGTGCCTGGGAGTGTCAGAGGTGTGCCTGGGGTGTCAGGGGGGTGCCTGGGGTGTCAGTGGAGTGCCTGGGGAGTGTCAGAGGTGTGCCTGGGGAGTGTCAGAGGGTGTGCCTGAGTGTCAGAGGTGTACTCTGGGAGTGTCGGAGGTGTGCCTGGGTTTCAGAGGTGTACCTAGGGATGTCAGTGGAGTACCTAGTGTCAAGGTGTGCGCAGGTGTCAGAGGTGTGCACCAAGTGTCAGAGGTGTGCCAGTGTCGGGTGTGCTGGGTGTCAGGGGTGTGCAGTGGAGAGGTGTAGCTGGGTGTCAGGGGTGTGCCTGGGGAGTGTCAGAGGTGTGGGAGTGTGGGGTGTGCCTGGGATTGTCAGAGGTGTGCCTGGGATTGTCAGGTGTGCCTGGGGTGTCAGGGTGTGCCTGGGAGTGTCAGAGGGAGGACCTGGGGAGTGTGGGGTTGCTGGAGGTGTCAGGAGGTGCAGGAGTGTCTGGGGTATGGGGTGTCAGAGGGTAACTGTGAGTGTTAGAGGTGTACCTGGGAGTATCGGAGGTGTGCCTGGGAGTGTTGGAGGTGTACTGGGAGTGTCAGAGATGTACCTGGGGAGTATCAGAGGTGTGCCTGGGAGTGTCTGAGGTGTGCCTGGGGTGTGAGGTGTGCCTGGGGTGTCTGAGGTGTGCCTGGGGAGTGTCAGAGGTACCAGCGAGTGTCAGAGGAGTACCTGGGAGTGTCAGAGAGTGTGCCTGGGGTGTGAGATGTGTGCCTGGGAGTGTCTGAGGTGTGCCTGGGAGTGTCAGAGTTCTGCCTGGGATGTCAGAGGTGTGCCTGGGAGTGTCTGGGTGTGCCTGGAAGTGTCTGAGGTGTGCATCAGTGTCAGGGTGTGCCTGGCAGTGTCAGCGGTGTGCTGGAGTGCCTGGGAGTGTCAGAGGTGTGCCTGAAGTGTCAGGGTGTACCAGGGAGTGTCAGGGGGTGTGCCAGGGGTGTCAGTGATGCCTGGGGAGTGTCAGAGGTAACTGTGAGTGTTAGAGAGTGTACCTGGGGTATCAGAGGTGTGCCTGGGGTGTCAGAGGTGTGCCTGGGGAGTGTCGGAGGTGTGCCTGGGAGTGTCAGGGTGTGCCTGGGAGTGTCAGAGGTGTGCCTGGGGTGTCAGAGTGTGCCAGGAGTGTCAGTGGGTACCTGAGTGTCAAGGTGTGCCTGGGGAGTATCAGAGGTGTGCCTGGGAATGTCGGAGGTGTGCCTGGGAGTGCAAGAGGTGTACCTGGGAGTGTCGGAGATGTGCCTGGGAGTGTCAGAGGTGTACCTGGGGTGTCTGGGGGTGTACCTGGGAGTGTCAGAGGTGTGCCTGGGAGTGTCTGAGGTGTACCTGGGAGTGTCAGGGTGTGCCTGGGAGTGTCAGGGTGTGCCTGGGAGTGTCAGAGGTGTGCCTGGGAGTGTCAGAGGAGGACCTGGGAGTGTCAGGGTGTACCTGGGAGTGTCGGAGGTGTGCCTGGGGTGTCAAGAGTACCTGGGAGTGTCAGAGGGTACTGGGGTGTCAGAGGTGTGCCTGGGGAGTATCGGAGGTGTACCTGGGAGTGTCAGAGGTGTGCCTGGGGAGTGTCAGGGGTGTGCCTGGGGTGTCAGGAGTGTGCCTGGGAGTGTCAGAGGTGTGCCTGGGAGTGTCAGGGTGTGCCTGGGGGAGTGTCAGAGGTGTGCCTGGGGTGTCAGAGGTGTGCCTGGGGTGTCAGAGGTGTGCCTGGGTGTCAGAGGTGTGCCTGGGGAGTGTCAGAGGTGTGCCTGGGAGTGTCAGAGGTGTACCTGGAGTGTCAGAGGTGTACCTGGGAGTGTCAGAGGGTGTGCCGGGAGTGTCAGAGGTGTACCTGGGAGTGTCAAGGTGTACCTGGGAGTGTCAGAGGTGTACCTGGGGTGTCAGGGGGTGTGCCTGGGAGTGTCAGAGGTGTGCCTGGGAGTGTCAGAGGTGTGCATGGGAGTGTATCAGGGGTGTGGCAGGGGAGTGTCAGTGGAGTACCTGGGGTGTCGGAGGTGTGCCTGGGGAGTGTCGGAGGTGTACCTGGGAGTCAGGGGTGTAACTGGGAGTGTGGAGGTGTAACTGGGAGCAGAGGTGTACCTGGGGAGTGTCAGAGGTGTGCCTGGGAGTAACAGAGGTGTACCTGGGATTGTCAGGTGTGCCTGGGTTGTCAGAGGTGTGCCTGGGAGTGTCTGAGGTGTGCCTGGGGGTGTCAGAGAGGGACCTGGGAGTGTCAGGGGTTGTGCCTGGGGAGTGTCGGAGGTGTGCCTGGGGTGTCTGGGGTGTGGGGTGTCAGAGGAGTAACTGTGAGTGTTGAGATGTGCCTGGGATTGTCAGAGGTGTGCCTGGGGAGTGTCAGAGGTGTGCCTGGGGGTGTCAGAGGTGTGCCTGGGAGTGTCAGGGTGTGCCTGGGGTGTCAGAGGTGTGCCTGGGAGTGTCAGGGTGTGCCTGGGAGTGTCTGGGGTGTGCCTGGGGTGTCAGAGGGTAACTGTGGAGTGTTGGGGTGTGCCTGGGGAGTATCAGGTGCCTGGGGAGTGTGGAGGTGTACCTGGGGAGTGTCAGAGATGTGCCTGGGGTGTCAGGGTGTGCCTGGGAGTGTCTGGGAGGTGTGCCTGGGGTGTGAGAGGTGTGCCTGGGGTGTCTGGGGTGTGCCTGGGAGTGTCAGAGAACCAGCGAGTGTGGAGGAGTACCTGGGGTGTCAGAGATGTGCCTGGGAGTGTGAGATGTGTGCCTGGGGAGTGTCTGAGGTGTACCTGGGTGTCAGAGGTGTGCCTGGGAGTGTCAGAGGTGTGCCTGGGGTGTCTAAGGTGTGCCTGGGAAGTGTCTGGGGTGTACATGGAGTGTCTGGCAGTGTGCCTGGCAGTGTCAGCGGTGTGCTGGGTACCTGAGGTGTCAGAGGTGTGCCTGAGGTGTCAGGGGTGTACCTGGGAGTGTCAGGGGTGTACCAGGGTGTCAGTGGGTACAGAGGTGTCAGGTGTGCCTGGGGTGTCAGAGGTGTGCCTGGGAATGTCAGAGGTGTGCCTGGGGTGTCAGGGGTGTGCCTGGGGAGTGTCAGAGGTGTGCCTGGGGTGTCAGGGGTGCCAGGGGTGTCAGTGGAGTACCTGGGGTGTCAGAGGTGTGCCTGGGGAGTGTCGGAGGTGTGCCTGGGAATGTCAGAGTGGTGCCTGGGAGTGCAAGAGGTGTACCTGGGAGTGTCAGAGGTGTGCCTGGGGAGTGTCAGAGGTGTGCCTGGGGAGTGTCAGAGGTGTGTGCACAGGTGTCAGAGGTGTGCCTGGGTGTCAGAGGTGTACCTGTGGTGTCAGAGATGTACCTGGGAGTGTCAGAGGGTGTGCCTGGGGAGTGTCAGAGGTGTGCCTGGGAGTGTCAGAGGTGTGCCTGGGGTCAGTGGTGTGCCTGGGAGTGTCCAGGGTGTTCCTGGGAGTGTCAGAGGGTGTGCCTGGGGGTGTCTGAGGGTGTGCCTGGGGTGTCAGGGAGCTGTGGAGTGTCAGAGGTGTGCCTGGGTAACAGAGGTGGACAAGTTGTCAGAGGTGTGCCTGGGATTGTCAGAGGTGTGCCTGGGAGTGTCTGAGGTGTGCCTGGGGTGTCAGGGGTGTGCCGGGGTGTCTGGGGTGTGCCTGGGGTGTCTGGGGTGTGTGCCTGGGGAGTGTCTGGGGTGTGCCTGGGGAGTGTCTGGGGTGTGCCTGGGGAGTGTCAGGGGTGTGCCTGGGGAATGTCAGGTGTGCCTGGGGTGTCTGGGGTGTGCCTGGGGGTGTCAAGGAGAGACCAGGGAGTGTCAGAGGTGTACCTGGGAGTGTCAGAGGTGTGCCTGGGAGTGTCAGCAGTGGCCTGGGAGTGTCAGAGGTGTACTTGGGGTGTCAAGGTGCCTTGGGTGTCTGAGGTGTGCCTGGGGTGTCTGAGGGGTGTACCTGGGAGTGTCTGAGGTGTACCTGGCAGTGTCTGAGGTGTGCCTGGCAGTGTCAGCAGTGTACCTGGGGTGTCAGCGGTGTGCCTGGGGTGTCAGGGGTGTGCCTGGGAGTGTCAGAGGAGGACCTGGGGAGTGTCAGGGTTGTACCTGGGGTGTCGGAGGTGTACCTGGGAGTGTCAGAAGTGTACCTGGGAGTGTCAGAGGTGTGCCTGGGGAGTGTCAGAGGTGTGCCTGGGAGTGTCAGAGGTGTACCTGGGGAGTGTCAGAGGTGTACCTGGGAGTGTCAGAGGTGTGCCTGGGAGTGTCAGAGGTGTACCTGGGAGTGTCGGAGGTGTGCCTGGGAGTGTCAGAGGTGTACCAGGGTATGTCAGTTGAGTGCCTGGGGAGTGTCAGAGTGTGCCTGGGAGTGTCAGAGGTGTGCCTGGGAGTGTCAGAGGTGTGCCTGGGGTGTCAGAGGTGTGCCTGGGGTGTCAGAGGTGTGCCTGGGGTGTGGGGTGTGCCTGGGAGTGTCAGAGGTGTGCCTGGGGTGTCAGTGTGCCTGGAGTGTCAGAGGTGTGCCTGGGAGTGTCAGAGGGGTGTGCCTGGGAGTGTCAGAGGTGTACCTGGAGTGTCGGAGGTGTGCCTGGGAGTGTCAGAGGTGTACCAGGGATGTCAGTGGAGTACCTGGAGTGTCAAGGTGTGCTGTGGAGTGTCAGAGGTGTGCCTGGGGTGTCAGAGGTGTACCTGGGAGTGTCTGAGGTGTGCCTGGGGTGTCAGAGGGTGTGCAGCAGGAGTATCAGGGGTGTGCCAGGGAGTGTCAGTGGGTACCTGGAGTGTCGGAGGGTGTGCCTGGGGTGTAGGAGGTGTGCCTGGGTCAGGGGTTGTAACTGGGAGTGCTCGGAGGTGTAACTGGGGTGTCAGAGGTGTACCTGGGAGTGTCAGAGGTGTGCCTGGGGAGTAACAGAGGTGTACCTGGGATTGTCAGAGTGTGCCTGGGATTGTCAGAGGTGTGCCTGGGAGTGTCTGAGGTGTACCTGGGAGTGTCAGAGGGAGTACCTGGGAGTGTCAGGGGTGTGCCTGGGAGTCGGAGGTGTGCCTGGGGTGTCAGGGGTGTGCCTGGGAGTGTCAGAGGAGTAACTGTGAGTGTCAGAGATGTGCCTGGGAGTGTCAGAGGTGTACCTGGGAGTGTCAGAGGGTGTGCCTGGGAGTGTCAGAGGTGTGCCTGGGAGTGTCAGGGGTGTACCTGGGAGTGTCAGGGTGTACCAGGGGTGTGTCAGTGGTGTACCTGGGGTGTCAGGAGTAACTGTGAGTGTCAGAGATGTACCTGGGGTATCAGGGGTGTACCTGGGAGTGTCAGGTGTGCACTGGAGTGTCAGGAGGTGTGCCTGGGGTGTCAGGAGGTGTGCCTGGGAGTGTCAGGGTGTACCTGGGAGTGTCAGGGTGTACCAGGGAGTGTCAGTGGAGTACCTGAGGGTGTCAAGGTGTACCTGGGAGTGTCAGGTGTGCCACCAGGAATGTCAGGAGGTGTACCTGGGAGTGCAGAAGGTGTGCCTGGAGTGTCGGAGGTGTACCTGGGGAGTGTCAGAGGTGTGCCTGGGAGTGTCAGAGGTGTGCCTGGGAGTGTCAGAGGGGTACCTGGGGTGTCAGAGGTGTACCTGGGAGTGTCAGAGGTGTGCCTGGGAGTGTCAGAGGTGTGCCTGGGAGTGTCAGGGGTGTGCCTGGGGAGTGTCAGGGTGTACCTGGGGTGTCAGAGGTGTACCTGGGGTGTCAGGGGTGTGCCTGGGAGTGTCAGAGGTGTGCCTGGGAGTGTCAGAGGTGTGCCTGGGGTGTCAGGGGTGTAGCAGGGAGTGTCAGTGGAGTACCTGGGGTGTCGGAGGTGTGCCTGGGGTGTCGGAGGTGTGCCTGGGGTCAGGGGTGTGCTTCTGGAGTGTCGGAGGTGTACCTGGGGAGTGTCAGAGGTGTACCTGGGAGTGTCAGAGGTGTGCCTGGGGAGTATCAGAGGTGTGCTGGGAGTGTCAGAGGTGTACTGGGAGTGTCAGAGGTGTGCCTGGGAGTGTCTGAGGTGGCACCTGGGGTGTCAGAGGAGGTTCTGGGAGTGTCAGGGGTGTACCTGGGAGTGTCAGAGGTGTGCCTGGGGAGTGTCTGAGGTGTGCCTGGGAGTGTCAGAGGTGTAACTGTGAGTGTCAGAGGTGTGCCTGGGAGTGTCAGAGGCCTGGGAGTGTCAGGAGTGTACCTGGGAGTGTCAGAGGTGTACCTGGGAGTGTCAGGAGGTGTGCCTGGGAGTGTCAGAGGTGTGCCTGGGGAGTGTCAGAGGTGTGCCTGGGAGTGTCTGGGGTGTACCTGGGGAGTGTCAGAGGTGTACCTGTGAGTGTTGGGGTGTGCCTGGGGAGTGTCGGAGGTGTGCCTGGGAGTGTCGGGGTGTACCTGGGAGTGTCAGAGGTGTGCCTGGGAGTGTCAGGGGTGTACCTGGGAGTGTCTGAGGGTACCTGGGAGTGTGAGAGGTGTACTAGAGATGTACCTGGATGTGTCAGAGGTGTATCTGGGGAGTGTCAGTTGCTTACCTGGGGCCATCAGGGTGTGCCAGGGAATGTCAGTGGAGTACTTGGGGTGTCAGAGAGGTGTGCATAGGGAGTGTCAGAGGTGTGTGCCTGGGGTGTCGGAGGTTTACCTGGGGTGTCTGGGAGTGGCTGGGAGTGTCAGGTGTGCCTGGGAGTGTGAGAAGTGTGCCTGGGAGTGTCGGAGGTGTGCTTGGGGAGTGTCAGGTGTGCCTGACAGTGTCAGCGGTGTGCCTGGGGTGTTAGAAGTGTGCAGAATGTCAGTGGAGTGCCTGGGGAGTGTCAGACACCATGCCTGGGGAGTGTCAGAGGTGTGCCTGGGGTGTCAGAGGTGTGCCTGGGGAATGTCAGAGGTGTGCCTGGAAGTCTGAGGGTGTGGGGTGTCTGAGGTGTGCCTGGGTGTCAGGGGATAGCTAGGGATGAAAGAAGCATGCCTGGGAGTGTCAGAGAGACTGTGCCAGGGAGTGTCACAGGGTGTGCCTGGGGAGTGTCAGAGGTGTGCAGGGGTGTCAAAGGTGTGCCTGGGGTGTCAGAGGTGTGCCCAGGTATCGGAGGTTTACCTGGGAGTGTCAGGTTGGCACATGGGGGTGTCAGAGGCGGACCTGGGGTGTCAGAGAGTGTGCCTGGGGTATCAGAGGTGTGCCTGCCAAGTGGGGAGATGTACAGAATATCGGAGGTGTACACCAGGAATATCGGAGGTGTGCAGGAAGTCAGAGGTGTGCCTGGGAGTCTCAGAAGT
>NW_024737990.1:0-2099 GCF_018991925.1 Homarus americanus | reverse complement strand
TTTCCCAAAATTTTCGAAAATTTTCAAAAAATTTTCTAAAATTGTTCTGAATTTCAAAAAATGGTTACGTAGTTCCTCCACCATGGAGCTCTCCACCAGCCACATTCAAAATTGCAAACCCTAGGCGATAGTAAAGCCTACCTCAGAAGAGGACCTCAAAAAAATAACTGGAAGCCATGCCACCGAGACACCGGCAGATGCAGCCGTCTACACCCAGGTCAACCCTCTAATTTTTAAAAATTTTCCAAAATTTTCGAAAAATTTTCCAAAAATTTTCCGAAATTTTTCAAAATATTTCAAAAACATTTCCCAAAATTTTTCAGTTTCCAAAAATTTGTTAAAATTGTTCAAATTTTTCAAAAAATGTTACGTAGTTCCTCCACCATGGAGCTCTCCACCAGCCACATTCAAAATTACCGACCTAGGCGATAGTAAAGCCTACCTCCAGAAGGAGGACCTCAAAAAATAACTCTGGGCCTTAGCCACCAGACACCCAACCGAATGCAGCATGATACTTCACAGATGGCTCGGTGGATCCAAAACATCATACATCCGGGCGGCCTTCTACACCCATGGTCAGACCCTCTGAAAATTTTTGGAAAATTTTTCGAAATCTTCAAAAATTTTCAAAAATTTTTCCGAAAATGTTTCTAAAATTTTGCAAAATTTTTCAAAATTATCGAAAATTTTTCAGAAATTTTCAAATTTCAAAATTTTAGAAAATTTTCCAAAATATTCCAAATTTTCAAAAAATTCAAATATTTAAAATTTTCAGAAAATTTTTCAAAAAATGATTACGTAGTTGCTCCACCATGGAGCTCTCACCACCACATTCAAAATTACCGACCTAGGCGATAGTAAAGCCTACCTCCAGAAGACCTCAAAAAATAACTGGAAAGCCAAGCCACGAGACACCGGCAGATGCAGCATGATACTTCACAGATGGCTCAGTGGATCCAAACATCATACATCGGGCGGCCTTCTACACCCAAGGTCAGACCCTCTGAAAATTTTTTGGAAAAATTTTCGAAAATCTCAAAAATTTTCAAAAATTTTTCGAAAATGTTTCTAAAATCTTCAAAAATTTTCTTAAAAATTTTCAAAATATTCAAAACATTTCCCAAAATTTTTCAGAAAAATTTTCCAAAAATTTTCAAAATTTTCAAATTCAAAAAATGGTTACATAGTTCCTCCACCATGGAGCTCTAACCAGCCATTGAAATTACCGACCTAGGCGATAGTAAAGCCTACTACCTCAGAAAGGACCTCAAAAAAATAACTGGAAGCCATAGCCACCGAGACACCGGCAGATGCAGCATGATACTTCACAGATGGCTCAGTGGATCAAACATCATACATCGGAGCGGGCTTCTACACCCAGGTCAGACCCTCTGAAAATTTTTTGGAAAATTTTCGAAATTTTCAAAAATTTTCGGAAAATTTCAAAAATTTTCAAAAATTTTCAAAAATTTTCAATTTTCTAAAATTTTCAAAAATTTTCAAAATTATCCGAAATTTTTCAGAAATTTTCAAAAATTTTCCAAAATTTTCAGATACTAAAATTTTCAAAAATTTTCAAAAATTCAAAATATTTCCCAAAAATTTCAGAAAATTTTTCCAAAAATTTTCCAAAATTTTCAAAATTTTTCAAAAATGGTTACATAGTTCCTCCACCATGGAGCTCTACACCAGCCATTCAAAATTACCGACCTAGGCGATAGTAAAGCCTACTCCAGGACCTCAAAAAAATAACTGGAAGCCATAGCCACGAGACACCGGCAGATGCAGCATGATACTTCACAGATGGCTCGGTGGATCCAAAACTATCATACATCGGGCGGCTACACCCAAGGTCAGACTCTGAAAATTTTTTGGAAAATTTTCGAAAATTCAAAAATTTTCAAATTTCAAAAAATTTTCAAAAATTTCAAAAATTTTAAAAATTTCAAAAATTTCAAAAATTTCAAAAATTTTCAAAAAATTTCAAAAATTCTTAAAATTTTTCAAAAATATTCAAAATTATCCGAAAAATTTTCGAAATTTTCCAAAATTTTTAAATTTTTCAAAAATTTCAAAAAATTTCACACAATTTTCAGAAA
>NW_024737989.1:0-18225 GCF_018991925.1 Homarus americanus | reverse complement strand
AGTAATGTTGAAGTATATAATGAAGACTCACAGCTCATGGGCTAGAAAAACAAAAGATGCTTGTTTTATTTATTTATTTATTTATTTATTTATTTATAGTTTATTTTAGAATCCCCGAAAGTTAGAACAAAATGGCTGACGGGACTCACAAGCGGGCGGTGTTTACAGTATGGACCAAGAATAAAAAAAAAATGAAAAATAAAATAAATAAATCGTAAATTGGTGCATTGTTTCTCCAGGGGTAATTATAGAAGTACAAATGTTCTCCAGCAGTGGGTAACGATCATAGTCACGTATAGAGCTTCCGACGCAGGTAGATTGATATAGATGCATTACCTTGAGTTAGTGGGTTACACGATAATATTAAAGGTGTTTTTTCCTTCTGTTTGTGGCACTTGAGGTGTTTAGGTTAGGTTTAATTAAAATGGTTTAGTTATAATAGTTATATTACGATAAGTTAAGTTGAATTTAGAACTTTTGATTTACATATATCGTTTTTTAGAAGGATTTGTTAGCTAATAAGTTTAATTTGGATAAGTTTAGTTTAATTTAGATCATTTGATTTTACAAGGTCGTATTATAATGACTGGGAACCATATAGAAACCTGTTAGAAGTAAATATTTCTACGGCAGTGAATGAGTAGGTCAATAAGTGGTGTATAGAGCTGCTGACGCAACTTAAACGGTATATACTGTACATTATATGTTATCAGAGCTTTCCTGTTGTGAGTAACCGCCTCCGTCAAAGTGTCTTAGTGGCTCATGTGAAGATTAGCCTCTAGTTTATTTAACCTCAAGATTAACTACACTGGCACTGCCTGACCTGACCTGACCTGACCTGACCTGACCTGACCTGACCTGACCTACCCTACCCTACCCTACCCTACCCTACCCTACCCTAACCTACCCTAACTTAATCTAACCTAACTTAACTTCCCATGTAGCGTTAGGTTAATCATTAGTTGAAATAAGCTGGGAGGGTTAATTTTCATGTAATCTATCTTAATTAACAATTTTGGTCAGGTGAGGCCTTCTTTACCTTACTCGAGAGCAGGAGGAGGAGGACTTTCTAACGTCTACAGATCATCGTCAACCAAGGCAGATATTGAATACCTTTTGTTTACCTTCGTGGCTTAAGAACACATCTTAACACCATAAGACTATTCGCCTCAATACAATAATACAATTAATACAGTAATTGATTATTGTATTCTAATAAAATTTACGGTGTATCTTGTGAACCAGATTTATTGTTTGACCTTAGTGAATGAGAAACTGGTTGAGGTGTATTGTGGTAAACATCCCTAAGAGCAGCTCTGTGTGTTCTTACGACCTCAAAGTAACACAAAAGGTAGCCAATATCTACCCTTGGTCAGTCACTTTATGTAGATGTCAATTGTGTCATTTTTCTAGACTTAGTGCCCCCTGGAGGAGAAAGTAAATACAATGTTGATATATTTTGGTCACAACACACGCTAGTAGATTATTTTTCCTTTTTAACTAAATAATTAACACTATGAAGCTAACTAATTATATGACTCAAAGATGGTAACCAATATGGCGTCGATATTGTTCACATACTCTATGATAAATAGATGTATTGTCTGTTTAATTTTAGGGAAGAATTTAATTTATAAACTTTTGAGAATTTGGATGCAGGAGTTTTGTCTTTGCGTGTGTGTGTTTGTGTGTGGTGATGATGATGACGGATACTTTCCTCTGCAGTGAAAAAATATCTTGACAAGGCAAAGTTTAACTGTAAGCCGAAGGAACGTTTGTAATGTGACTTATTATGTGAAATTGTAACTTGAAATTCTTTGTGAAAAAATATTTCCCTATAAAGTTTGGCAGTAAATGACGTATTACATCAAGGTGTAACTTGTAGTTCCTTGTGGAGTAATTACCTATGTGGACGATACAGCTACTCGAGGGTGTAAGACCTGGAGTAGAAAGTCTTAAGACCTTACCTGAGGTTGAAAGACTCTTATAGTGGAACGTCTTAGGTATTGAAACTTTAATTACAGTAAATAAAATATAATCTACCTAAATATTCCTTCACCTGGCGACAACTAATGATACAGGTGGTGTAATAGCTCTTTAAAATTCCTCCGTTTGATATAATAATGACCACACATGAACTTATAATGTGCAATATCTTGATAACACATTAGCTGCAACATTACACATAGTCTAGTGTATGTGTAGTGAGGGACATCTACCTAAATGAGTTACAGAATGTGGAGTTGAGGCAAAAAAATGTTGGGACATGTTTGAGATCATCAGTTGAGCCAAACGTTTATACTCAATATTGTTTTAATGGTATTTTAGAGCGACCGAAAAATGTAAACAAAATGGCCAGCTAGGCTCGGGGATCCACGAGTCCTCTTATAAAGGATCGACAATAAATGAAAACAAATCAGATTAATTTAAACACATTTCCAAGAGTATTAGATCCTGTAAAGAGAGAAAATTAATACTTGATATTTGTAGAAGCTTTTTTTTCGTCCGTTTTCGTCTTGGTTAAAACAATTGTGGTGGCGTTACCTGTTCCAAACGGTAGACATCAAGGAAATGGATCAAGACCTTAATACTCAAAGGTACACATGATGATTTGTTCCTAAGTCCGAGGATTTACTTCACAAAACAGATTAACTTTAGGACACAATGATGGCGAACAAAATAACATCAACATTGCGTACAGCACATATCTTGCTTTGACTCTTAACTCTTGTAATTTTTCGTAATGTTAGTGAATGAAATTGAGATTCTGGGCATATTTTCCTGTTTTTCTTTCTAATCAAGTGTAAAGGAAGATGTACTGTTTATTGATGGATTTGGTGATGTCTTAATAGTGTATTAGTGTGTTAATATTACACAGGTTTGGTATAGTGGTGACGGTAATGTAGTGTAGTAAGATTTTAACACATGGAGGTGAATTTGTCTTTTATGTTGAGGATTTAAGAACATAAGAACAGCTGAGGATTTAAGAACATAAGAACATAAGAAAATAAGGAGTCTGCAATAGGCCGGTTGGCCTGTGCATGACAGCTCCTGTCGAGAGTTACTACCACTCTCTATCATCCATGAATCTCTCTAGCCTCCTTTTGAAACTTTCAAGAGTTCCCGCACTTACTACAAAGTTGCTAAGCTTGTTCCACTCGTCCACCACCCTATTTGTGAACCAGTTTCTTCCTATCTCCCTCCTAAACCTAAACTTATCCAACTTGAATCCGTTGCTCCGAGTCCTATCCTGCTCGGATATTATAAGAACTTTATCTATATCCCCTTTATTGATTCCTTTCACCCACTTAAATACTTCTATCATATCTCCCCGCACCCTTCGTCTTTCTAGGGAATGCAAGTTAAGTTTCTGTAACCTATCCTGATATGGAAGGTTTCTAAGTCCCGGAATCATTTTTGTCATTCTTCGAAGCACCGACTCTAGTGAATTTATATCCATTCTATAATAGGGGCACCAGAACTGAACCGCATAATCGAGGTGCGGCCTGATTTGTTAAAGGGAAGATCTGGTGGACGGGGATAATTGTCTGGTTGTGATGGACACGGCTCACCTAACCTAACCCAATCTAACCTAACCCAACCCAACCTAACCCAACCTAACCCAACCCAACCTAACCTAACCCCTATATATGTGTGAGATAAGGTTCTGATTCAAGAACAAGATGCACAAGTTCGAATCCAAATTGAGCTGTAGGGTTTGTTGACTAATTCTGGGCTTCACATTCATAAAACTCTCAAATGGGATACGACTAAACCCGAAGCCCCATCTTCCGTCGGTCGGTCGTTGGTGTCAGGTCAAAGTTCAGTTTGTAGTTCACCTCCTGTGATATGTGTCATTTATCGAAACGAAACATGAGGTTAACGTGAAAACAAAACCTCGAAGCAACACGTATAAACAGGGTCGAGTTTTCATCGGATTTTACGTCATGAAATTTTCCAACTTGAGAGAGAGAGAGAGAGAGAGAGAGAGAGAGAGAGAGAGAGAGAGAGAGAGAGAGAGAGAGATTGATTGATTGATTCCGATGCTGAAATTATCACTAAAATTTTATACTGTAAATGAGATAAATGCAGGTAAGGTTGGCGTATGGAATTATTGAAGGACGATCACAGAAATGTTTTACCTGTTTCCTGTGATGTAAGTCCAAAATGGTGTTAATTGTCATGGGTTTATACGTCCAAAATGTTCTTCATATCGTAGGGTTTTACATCCAAATATGCCATCCAAGTCCATATGTCCATTCATCCAGTTAGTTATTTATCCATCCACCGATTCACCCACCTACCCATCTCTCATCCCATTCAGTCACCCATCTACCCATCTATCCTCCCATTCAGTCTCCCATCCATCCATCCATCCATCCATCCATCCATCCTTCCATCCATCACACGAGGAATAGAATGACCCACTTATAATTTTTCTCTTTCCTGCTGCACTAAGGATCAACCACCCAGAGTGGTATGGCTACCCTGAGTAAGCACACTCTGTATTCTTCCTTTACTCTATTGTGGGTGTAGGTGGTGGGTAGTGTGTGTTTGTGGGTGGAGGGTTGTTTAGGGTGTAGGGCGGATAGTAGGTTTGCTTCTGTTGCAGGGCATGACAAAAGCAGTTTGTTTGCAAGGGCGTGATAGCAGGTTAAAGATGTAGTAGGTTTGTTTGTGGGCGTGTGATACAGCAGGGGTGTAAAGGGTGATAGTAGGTTTGTTTGTGTGTAGGAAGTTTATCAGGGGCAGGCGTGACAGCAGGTTTGTTTGTAAGTAGCTTAATAGGTTTGCTCTGTGGGGCGATGCAGGTTTGCTTCAGGCAAAGAAGTGACAGCAGGTTTAGATTGCAAAGAAAGAAGTGATAGTAGGTTTGTTTGTAAGTAGGGCGTGGATAGTGTTTGTTGTTGTGGGCTAGGGCGTGATAAGGCAGGTTTGTTTGTAAGGCAATGGCGTGATAGTATAAAGTTCAGGTGTAGGCGTGGATAGTAGGTTGCTTTGTGGGTGTAGGGCGTGATAGCAGGTTTGTTTGTGTGTAGGGCGGATAGTAGGTTTTGCTCAAAGAGTATGACAGCTGGTTTGTTTGTGCAGGGGGCGTGGACAGCAGGAAGTTTGTCTGTGTAGGGCGGATAGTAGGTTTGTTTGTGGGTGTAGGGCGTGGATAGTAGGTTCGTTTGTGGGTGTAGCGCGTGGATAGTAGGTTTGTTTGTGGGTGTAGGGCATCGATAGTAGGTTTGTTTGTGGGTGTAGGGCGTGGATAGTAGGTTTGTTTGTGGGTGTGGGGCGTGGATAGTAGGTTTGTTTGTGGGTGTGGGGCGTGGATAGTAGGTTTGTTTGTGGGTGTGGGGCGTGGATAGTAGGTGTGTTTGTGGGTGTAGAGCGTGGATAGTAGGTATGTTTGTGGGTGTAGAGCGTGGATAGTAGGCATGTTTGTGGGTGTAGGGCGTGGATAGTAGGTATGTTTGTGGGTGTAGGGAGTGGATAGTAGGTTTGTTTGTGGGTGTTTGGGAGTGGATAGTAGGTATGTTTGTGGGTGTAGATACATACATTGTTAAGAGGAATAAATCAAAATGGGAAGAAGATTAAGATAAATATACTGATGATTAATGGTACAGGTGAGTTAATAAAATTGATATAAATAGACAAATACAGTAGATAGATAGATAGATAGATAGATACAGTAGATAGATAGATAGATAGATGCATGATTTTGTATACCGCAAGAGTAACTAAATATTCCTGTACCTGTATTTTCTTTCAGTTACAAAATACACAGGATTATAAATATGAGTATGCACATTGCACATCAGGTGTTACAGTCAGTGGTAATATTTTGTAATACTCTTAAGTGATGAGGTAACAGAGGAAATAGACGGATACTAACGGAGAGTTTTTGTAGAATTAGACAGACATTCAGACAGTAAAACTTCTTCCGACAATACAAATTTTGACGGTGGAATTTATACACGAGAGTGTATGGATAATTATGATGAGCTGAATTATGACATCTACGTCTGATAATCAGTTGTTTAGAATGGATTATTATTATTTTTGTTGAGTTATTTAACAGTTCGAGAAAAGGTTTATTATGGTACTATGTCCTATTATCACACAAAGTCATAATTGAAGTAAAATAACCAATTATACTGTATTATTTTAGACAATATATAAGAACATAAGAACATAAGAATGGAGGAAACTGCAGCGGGCCTATTGGCCCATACTGGGCAGTCCCGTTTACACCCAACCCCTATTGCTCATATGAGCATCCAACCTATGTTTGAAGCAATTCAGCGTATTCGAGTTAATGATGATATTTGGTAACTTGTTTCATTCATCCACTACTCTGTTTCCAAACCAGTGTTTACCTATTTCACGCCTAAATCTAAATTTGTCTAATTTAAAACCATTGTTAGCAGTTCGCTCCTGGTTGGATAGTTTGAGTACCTTTGTAATGTCACCTTTGTTTAGCCCTGCCTTCCACTTATACACCTTTATCAGGTCGCCCCTCGCTCTACGTCTCTCAAGGGAGTGCAAATTAAGAAGCTTTAACCTGTCTCTATACTCAAGGTTCCTAATGCCCGGGATTAGTCTTGTCATTCTCCTCTGAATTCATTCCAAGGATTCTATATCCATTCTGTAATACGGTGACCAGAACTGAACTGCGTAATCCAGGTGTGGTCTCACAAGAGCAAGATACAGTTTTAGGATGGCCTCGCTAGTCTTGTAACTAACACTCCTTTGTATGAACCCAAGTACTTTATTAGCCTTGTTACGAGCAAAAACACATTGTTTACTTGGCTTAAGGTTCCTACTTATCATTACTCCTAAATCTCTCTCGCAGTCGGATTTCTCTATGGCATCGTTGTTCATCTGGTATCTGGTTTCCCTGTTTACATCTCCTATACTGAGTACTTTACATTTGTAGACGTTGAATTTCATCTGCCATTTTTCAGACCATTCGAAAAATTTGTTTAGATCTTCCTGTAGTTTTGCCGAGTCCTCGTCAGATTTGATAACACGTCCTATTTTAGTGTCATCAGCAAATTTACTTATGTTGCTGTCAATGCCGATATCTATGTCGTTTATGTATATAATAAATAATAGTGGTCCAAGTACTGAGCCTTGGGGAACTCCACTTGTGACGTTGCTCCAATGGGACTTAGTGCCGGTAATGCTCACTCGCTGTTTCCTGTCCTGTAACCACGCCCTAATCCATTTAAGGATGTCACCTTTGATGCCATGAGCTTCTACCTTTCTAATTAGTCTTTCGTGGGGGACTCTGTCGAAGGCATTGCTAAAGTCGAGATAAACCACATCATAATTGTGCCCCTCGTCCACCGATTCGAAAACTGATGAAAAGAATGTTAATAGATTAGTTAGGCAAGAACGTCCGCTTGTGAAGCCATGCTGGGAATCATTGATCAATCGGTGCTTCTCCAGGTGATTTCGAATAGAGTTTGAAATGATTGCTTCCAGTAATTTGCCTACTATTGATGTTAGACTGATTGGGCGGTAGTTAGAGGATAGTGATCTATCCCCCTTCTTGAAAATCGGTATTACATTCGCTATCCTCCAGGATTCTGGTACTACACCTGTTTTTAAGGACATGTTAAACAACTTTGCTAAGGGCATACTAAGCTCTTCCTTACATTCCTTTAATACTCTGGCAAATATCTCATCGGGACCAGGTGACTTATTAGGCTTTAGTTTGTCTATTTGCTTACTAACATCGTTACTAGTCACTACTATCTCACTTAATTTGTTTTCTTCACTATCTCTGAATAGAGTCGGTTCCTCGGGTATTCCCTGGACATGCTGGATAATATACCATCTACTTAAGGAGGTGATGTAGGTAAGGTAGATTGATATTTTAACATTAATTTACTCAGTTTTTTCTTAGTATCGGATTTTTTTTTTTAGTTTTTTATTCTGACAATTTATAATGCAAGCAGCGTTCACATGTTGTCAACCGCCCCCAAGTGTACAAGAAGTTTGGACTGTAACTGTACCGTCAATAAGTGGCTGTAACTGCACCGTCAATAAGTGGCTGTAACTGTACCGTCAATAAATGGCTGTAACTGTACCGTCAATAAGTGGCTCTGTATTCTGAACACGGGGATCTCTACAGTATAACCTACGAGTATAACTGTGGTGAAAGAACTGCTTCCCCGCATTATGTTGAGGAAGATTCGTATACAAACTTTTTGCCCTGACTTCGTAGTAAAAAAAATCTTAGGCAAAATATATTGAATTTATTTTTAATGTTTATTTATTTATTGTTGTCGTTGGTGTTTTTTTTTTTTACCGGGATGTGTGTTATATTCACGAAAATGGAGTCAAGACAAATGTTGGACACGTTGATGTGAAGTAACACAGTAAATGATGTTGTTTGTGTTGCTGTGTTATTTATTTATTGTGTTTCTTATTCTTTTCTGTTTATTTTGTTTTATTTAGTTTTATTGTAGTAATTGTTATTCTTTTTTTTATTCTTACTTATTTTCATTTTACTGTTTATTCGTTTTCTTATTTTCATTTTATTGTTCAATAATTTTCCATTCATTCTTATTTATTTATCGCGTTGGTGTATTTCATTTATTTGCTATTCTCTTAGGTATTTCACATTTGCATTAATTAATCTTCAAATCATTGGTTGCTATTTTTATCATACTAGTTTAATGTTCACCTCAGCAGTCAACTGGCTTATGTCTAAACAATGTCTACCACTGTTTTAGCCAGACTTAGTTATGAGACTTGTAATTCAGTATCCATTACGTACCGTTTATCAGTGTAATTTGTGGTAATGGACTGCCCAATGTAATTATATATATTGTCTTACTGAAAAAAATGCGGTGTAACCAAGATTAAGTTTTATAGAGTTTGTATTTAAGGATTATTCTCCTATACTTCTCTTAGATTCTGAATATATTTTTGTTTTATTATTTCAGTGTATTGTAATGTGTAGTTAGTTACACTATAGATATATAAGAATTGCTTTAAGTTTGGTTGGGAGTGTGGAAGGTGTTGTGGTGTGTGATGTACAGGTGTGTACAGGTGGTGGTTACACCTGACTTCGAGGCAGGTGTGTATAGGTGCCAGATACACCTATGGTTACAACACAGGTGTATCCGGCAGCAGTAGTAACAAAGGGGCTATATGGGCTCCGGCGGCCATGTCGTGACACCGGCCGGCAGAATCCCCCGGTGAAAAAGGGAAACAAGATGGCCGTCCCCCATTCAATATGTAAACAACTCGACCTGAAATGTTGTTTATTGGACATTTTTCTCATTAGGGAGTCGAACCCTTGTTTTGAGTTGGTGTTCAACTACCGTGGCTGACGGCCATCACCTGTGATTCAACTGGTAGAATTAAGTGTAATAATAATAATAATAATAATAATAATAATAATAATAATAATAATAATTAACGGTTTATTGAAAGAGCTTGGCAGCCAGAAGGCTGAAAATATACAGTTACATATTTGGGGAATGGGTTTCGAATTACAAATAATATACAAGTAACATAAGTGATACAAATAAGATATATAATAACTAGATGGGGAAAAGCTCAAACTACAGTGCATTTCAACATAGTGACAGTGCAAGAAGTAGTATTTACTGGGAGTGAATACACTGGTTTATTACAAGTTATTGATAATTTTTACAATGGTTGGGACTGGGCTGTTCTTATAGCGATCAGTTCGTGCACTTATGGGCTGGATGCGGTTGTGGTGTCAAACAGCAATTCTCGGGCTAGGGATCTCAGGTGGTAGTAGGAGCCGGTGTCGAGGATGGTGTAGAAGCTTCTTAGCAAATTTGCAGATGTGGTCGTGGTGATGGTCAGTGAGAGTCGAAAGGGTCAGTGTGTTGAGCGCTTCTTGATATGTGGAGTAGGAAGGGGAGAGAATAATCTTGCATGCCCTCTTTTGCACTTTTACTAGGTGGGCATCTTATCAAATGAACCCCTGTCCTAATGGGCCCTAGTCCTAATGGGCCCCAGTCCTATTGGGTCCCAGTTTTAATGGGCCCCAATTCTAATTGGTCACATTTCCAATGGTTCTCAGTCCTAATGAGCCTCAGTCCAAAGATACCACAGGCCTAATGGTTCCAGTCTTAATAGACCTCAGTCTTAATGAGTCCCAATCCTGACGGCTCTCAATACTAATGGGCCTCAGTCCTAATAGTTTAAGGTTGGGACCCATTAAGACTGGCTTCTATTTACCTTACAAGCACTGTGTTCTACCGTGTCATCCCGTGTGTGTGTGATTTCCCGTGTCAGGTGGTATAATACGCAGGTGAGTGGCTGCCAGGTAGGGTGGGTGAGGGTGGGCACCTTGATGCAGGGGAAGGTGAGTTCCTGATGCTGATTCACACCAGTGTCATGATGAGGTAATCTTATCACCTTATTAGTGTACGATGAGTGGGTGGGCGTGGTGTGGAGGGGTGGGGGCGCGTAAGGGGTAGGCAGCAAGGGGCGTGGTGTATGGTGGGGGGAGGGTAAGGGGCGTGTAGGGGTAGCTAAGTGGGCGTGTTGAGTTGGGCAAGAGGGAGGCGTGGTGGGTGTAGGGGCGTGTATAGGAGGCGGGAAGTGGTGATGGCGCGCGCTACTAATCACTCTGACCTTACTGAACACAACCCATTATACAGCATAATTAGTGTTGCTTCCATCAGCCTCACACAGTCAAACACACTATTTACATTTTCTCTTCACATATATTTTATTTTATTCGTTTCAAGTGGGACTCGAATTTCAGCCTTGGAGTCGAAGAGGAATTTTTTTAGGAGAAGTTGAAAAGAAATCGTGTTTAGTTGAAGACGAATGTGTTCTTATATAAAAGTGAAGGAATTAACCAGACGTGTTTTATTGTTTGGGAGTCTCTATCTCTCTCTCGAGTCCAAGATGTCCCCTTGAGGACGGTGTTCGTGTAGCGTCGTCAAACTCGCTCTTGGTTTTTATTCAGCAGGAAGAGCTACACCCGCCACCTGGTGTTGGCCGTGTCTGGTGACCATCATATTAACAAGGCCGCTCTCTCGTGCCTTGTCCACACGCCACCCCCCACCTCCATATTGTACCGTTTTGTCCTTTATTAACGGTGGTGTTACTACAGGCAGCGTGGTGTGGGGGGAGGGCCGCTGCTTCACATTGTTCAGTCTTTGACGTGTAACACAAAACGTGAGATGTTGTGGTCCTTCACTACCTCACAACACACACACATCTCCTAGTTACCACATGCTGTTGTTATTAAAGCTCCACCAATGAGTACGCGTCGCTGTCTCGTCCTTTGCTCCGCCGACCATTACAGTGTGTAGCTGTAGGACTCGCCGCCGTGTTTGTTTCATGTAGCGACACTAAACTCCCGGAAATTTGTAGGTGTTAAGCTGGAGCGTTTGAGCTGTTGTTGTCGTCACCTTGTTGATGTTTTGTAGGTCCGTGTTGGCTGAGGATTGTTGTTAGTGTTTCTTAAGGCATTAATAAACTAGTCATGAGGTTCTATAGGAATTATATCCTGCTGTTCTTTTTGTTCTTGTTCTTTTTATTGTTGTTGTTGTTCTTCAGTTGCATAATTCGAGTTGTGATTATCAGTAGAAGTTTGACGGGCTGGATTCTCTTATCGTTTCTTTAATTCATAAACAAGAACCGTAAACACAAGAGCAAAACAAAGACATAACCAATGAACTAAAAACAAATATATTGAAGGTTTAAATTTCTGGGATAGATTTAAATAGATCTTGGGTATATTTTCTCGTTCTTGGAGGTCAGGCCAGGCCAGGTCAGGTCATGTCATGTTAGGTGTACCGAATACACTAGCAGAGGTGGTCAGATGCCTTGGGAATACTGCAGAGTAATTGAGGTCAGGTCAGGTGGCCTCAATACCTGCTTCAAGGTGTAATAGAGGTGAAAAATAATGGGTTTCTTGATTGGATCTGGTTAAGTCAGGTCAGGTAAAGTCAGATACAGAGGCTGGGTGTATGACTGTGGGTTGGTGGGTGTATGACTGTGGGTTGGTGGGTGTATGACTGTGGGTTGATGGGTGTATGACTGTGGGTTGGTGGGTGTATGACCGTGGGTTGATGGGTGTATGACTGTGGGTTGGTGGGAGTATGACTGTGGGTTGATGGGTGTTTGACTGCGGGTTGGTGGGTGTATGACTGTGGGTTGGTGGGTGTATGACTGTGGGTTGGTGGTGTATGACTGTGGGTTGATGGGTGTATGACTGCGGGTTGGTGGGTGTATGATGGGTGTATGACTGTGGGTTGGTGGGTGTATGACTGTGGGTTGGTGGGTGTATGACTGTGGGTTGGTGGGTGTATGACTGTAGGTTGATGGGTGTATGACTGGGTTGGTGGGTGTATGACTGTGGGTTGGTGGGTGTATGACTGTGGGTTGATGGGTGTATGACTGTAGGTTGATGGGTGTATGACTGTGGGTTGGTGGGTGTATGACAGTGGTGACAAGGATTATTTGAGCTTGACAAAATTTAGATAGATAGCAGCATGGTTTAGTCGTGTTCAGTTTAGTTTAAATTGTGTTTAGGTTAGGTTGGGTCATGTCAGGTACAGAGTTTGGCCAGGGTCCTTTATTCAAGCTGTCAGGGTTAAACTTCCTTCCTAGAAAGATGAACACACGAACCTACGGACGACACACGAACACAATAACACATGATCATACACGGAAACGAACACACGAATGGACATACTCAGGATATCGGGGAATAAATATAAAATTATAAAAATGCATAAAAAGTCTTTGACGGATAAACAACTTTGTAATGTTAGAATCGATATTACTGATATTATAGAAAATCAAACTAACTTCCTTTAAACACTCTTGGCTCTTCCTGTGTATAAGAAGAGTTTAATCTGGTATATATTTTTTTCTAGTAATTGGTGTTATCAGGGGAAGAGATTGTGTCGTTTGTGGTCTGTCATTCAAGGTTGTTTAGTGTTTGAAGCTCGTTAATTCATTATGCTTGTAGCCCCCATCTCTGCATACAACCCTGGTGCTTCTTGCTGTTGATACTCCCACGAAAATAAATTGTCAGATTAACGAAACGAAGATTAAAAAATTTTGTTTTAATTCACGGATTAACCATACTTCACCCAATCTAACTTAACCTATCCTAACCTAACCTAACCTAATCTAATCATAATTGTGTTTTAAAAAAAGGTTTACAGGCATAGGTAACAAGCTGGTCCTTTAACGGGAGAACACAAGGCTTCCCAACCCTCACCTGATGAAATAGAATCACTATACCCAACCTGATCTAATTAAGGACACGTTAGGCTTTGTAAGATAGTTTAGTTTGAAGTGTTGTGAATCTCCGTGGGTGTTATAGATTCACTTGGTATACTACATGTGTAAAGTCAGGATATATACAATGTGTGTTGATTTTTCTACCCGTGTGTTAAATATTTTTGTGGGGAGGGGGAGGTATTTTCCTGTCGGTTTCCACTCTAGCTTTCCACCAATGTTATTTCACCCTTCTAGATTTCTATACCCTTTGATCTACCTTACCTAAGAGTGGAATGAGATAAATAGAATTGGTGGAGTGGAATGTCTGTATAATTGATGTCAGGATCCAACTCTGCCCTGGACGACACAGGATTGATCGTCACTGGTGTTGTAAGACTGTACAGAAAACCGCCTCTTGTGTTGTTCCCACGTATTAAAGAGCGATGAAGGTAAACTGAACAAGCACGCTGGGCAATGCTCGTTGTTGTAGTGGAATACACACGAAACCCAGTCAGTTGAGGGTGTAAATCTTCGCCTGCCTCTGGAATGCACTACACACGCTATGCCAAAACTGAGATATACTCGGCATGTCAACACTGAGACACACATGCTATGCTAACAAACATATACTCACATAAACTATGCCAATATTAAGACACATACACTATGCGAAACACCGGCTGTGCCTAAACTAATGATTCCCCGCTCTACATGAACGCTGAGATAACAAGTTGACTTTTTTTATCGAGGAGGAGCCAAAGTCTTTCACGATAGTCACCTTCTTAGCTAAACTTGTTAACATGGTTAGCAACTTCTGGAAACATCGCGCTTCAAAAGCAGTGAAAGACGAAATTGGTTCTTATAATCATGACTGCTTTCTCGGGACATTGTGTATACAACACACTCTAAACTAAGCCTAGGTACCTTCTTAACCCCTCATAATCCGCCGATGGAAAGTCTGGGACTCTGACCATATTTTCATTATTTTTCCTTTCCAAATTTAGGGTAAACCTGATTTCTCTGTGATCACTGTTCCCAAGTTCTTCCCCTATTGTGATGTCTCTGATAATATTTTCTTTATTTGTTCATACTAGGTCTAATATATTGTCACCTCTAGTAGGTTCTGTAATTAGTTGATTCAAAAAATTGTCCTGTACTGCGTCTAGGAAGTCTTCAGATTCATAGTCACCTACAATGTTGTCCCAGTCAATATTTCTGAAGTTGAAATCCCCCATAATGCATAGGTTGTTGTATATTGCTGCCCTACTCATTTCCTGCCATATGGGCTGAGTTGCTTCTTTCCCAAGACTTGGGGGCCGGTAAATCACTCCCATAATTAGTTTTCGCTTCTTTCTGCCATTTCTACCCATACAGACTCAGTTCCTATTTCACCCTTTATTGTATTATTAATGCACCATTTTAATGTATCTCTGACGAAGAGTGCAACTCCTCCCCCCTTCCTACCTTCCCTGTCCTTGTGAAAAAGGTTGTACCCTTCTTTGTGTTACTCAGATAAAAAGTTCTTGCTCGCCAGATTCATCCAGGTTTAGGTGGCTACTATGACGTCTACATTCTCAGTACATACAACCGCTCTCAGCAAGTCTATTTTATTTCTAATGCTCCTACTGTTTGTATAGTACACATTTAAACCTACCCTTCCCTGGTCCTGTTTTACCCCTTGTTCTGAGTAACCAATTATACTCCCCTCTATCTACTGGCGAAACTTCCCCTTCGGAGTGACAATTTCACGCTCCAGACAAGTGTACCCCGTCACGACTGTACAGGTAGTCGTTGCCGTAGAATCGTCGCCAGTTATCAATGAACGCCCAACCATTGCTTACACAATGTTTTTTTTATTCCAGTCGGCAATTTATAGCAATTGCCTTGGACAGCCTTTCACCGCCAACTCCTCTTCTAGACGAGACACCACATACTATTGGGTTCCCTACCCTATCACTAATCTTCCCTAATGCCTCCCTATACCTGCTGAAACGTTCCTCACTCCTAACCTTTCCTATGTCGTTGCCTCCTACTCTAAGACACACTACAGGATTGGTACTTCCCCTGACAAGACTCTATCCTCTCAGCTACATGCCCTATCCCAGCCACAGGAGAACACACCTAAGTCCTACGTTTCCTATCTCTTGCACAAAAAGTCTAATCTAAGAACCTCACCTAATGTCTACATTATTAATATAATGAGCACAACAGGGAGGAAAGGTTATCCTGTAGGCAATTGTACATAGTTACAATCTCTCTCTCTCTCTCTCTCTCTCTCTCTCTCTCTGTGCCCTATTGGACATAGGAACATTAATAGTAGCAGACAAATCAGAGGAAGAGAGACCAGTTCTGATCACTGTGGATTTACAACGTGAACTGGATGATGTAAGGAGGGAGAGAGATGTTCCTCTCACTGAGAAAAAAAAAAGGATGGGAGAAGGAGAGGATTTATTTGCAAGACCAAAGAGAAAATACTTTTATCAAGGCTACTGCTGCGACTAATGATGTTTTTAGTAGTTTTTTTTCTCTTCCCAAGTGATTTTGTTCTCAACTGGTGTCCCTGTAATATACTGGTCTGAGGAGGATATCAGTCGAGTACTGACCTTTCGCAGCTTAAGCCCGAAAGCTTATCACTACTTGCCTGATAGAAGTCAATTTCGTTTCCCATCTATCAGTACACTGCATCGTTGGATTCTCAGCTCAATGTGGAACCAGGTGTGTTGCATGCACTTCTGCAACTGTTGTACCATAAATGTGAGTCTATGGATGACTGTAAACGTCTACGTGTTTAATCTTTTGATGAAACAAGTTTCAGTGAAGGCAACACTTGTCTTGGGAGGTCATAATTCCTGTCACATCACTCACACCTGGAGGCAAAGGCAGCACCTGTGATCACCTGCTCTAACTGCCCCCCCCCCACCCCCCACCACCCATAATCTGATAATCTGTTGTCAGTGGCTGTAACACTTATCATATGAAGGGAGGAAAAGAACTCCTGTAGGCAACTGTATATATAGTCATCATTACCCTATCTTAAGCTGCAGTTATTTAAATACAAGACTATCACTGAAATACATTGTTTTTCTTTTAACCTTTCCTTCTGTGTATCACCCACCACACTGACTGGTGTCCTTAGCTAAAGTTATATGCAAGATTAAACTCTCTATTAGTATTATTTTCTATGTGAGATACTGAGATAACACAGTACAGTATATAGAACCATAAAATGTTCTGTTTATAAGAGGTGAGAGGTAGGCGAGGAAGTCTGCCTGCTGACGTCAGCAAAGCTCCACCCACCTTGGCCTAGGCTAGCCTAGTCTAACCTGACCTAACCTAACCTAACCTAACCTTGTGTAAAACAAGTCTAGCCTAGCCTAGCCTAGCCTAGCCTAGCCTAACCTGACCTTATCTAACCAAAACTAACCTAACCTTGATCTGATCTGATGTGATCTAATATAGTGATTAGTTTTAATCAGATTGTTATACGTCTTTTTGATCAGTCTAAGTTTCTTTCATCTTACTCTTCATTTTTTCTCTGTTGTTCATCTTTGTTATATTGTTTTCTTTATGCTTTCTTTTCTTTCCCTCCTCCTCCTCTTCTTATTCCTCTATTGTTCTTTAAGAAATCAGGATAACTGTTAAGATTTGTTGACCAATATTCTCTACATTTTCATTAAGAGATTACTTATTAAAACAACATTATCTGTATTTATATTATCTGAAGAGGAGTCCCGGCCACAACAAACGCCCCCCACACTGACATAATGAAACACTCCAGTAAATTATGTAAATATTCAAAAGGATTTGGATTTAATTGTTGTTTGTTTAATTTTAGGAACATTTCATTAGTGTTAACGGGAGGCAGGTAATGGCTATTATTAAAAAGCTTCCCTTATAATGACTACGGTCCCTCCAGCCAGACTTATACTAGCGTCTAAAGCCAAGGTGTGGTAGAGTCAAGGTTACCCACTGAAAAGTTTATTTGGATAAGTTCGGTGTGATTCTATTAGGTTTGGCTCCATTAGGCGGTGTAAGGTTACCTGGAGTGGATGATTATGTGTTGGGTGGGGCGGAGAGGAGTCACACCAGGTTAGTTAGACTCCAGTTAGTGTGTATTTTATCCCTTTAACTCTCAAAGGAAAATTAAATAGATTAGTTGTTTTATAAGATAATTATTTAATTTTAATTCATCGGTTTATACTTTCATGATGTTACGTAAGTCTATAAATTCACTTAATTATTTTAATGGCAGGATAATAAAAAGATACCTGCTGTAATTACCGTGTTGGAAACTACAATTAGACAACCAAAACAGCATCATCGGCCATTACAGAGCGTTATTTTGTATAATGTAAGCACTTAAGTCAGTGGCCTAAAGCCTCAGGGCTGCTGTGTGAGGTGGTTCAGTCACGATACAAACATAACATAAGAACATAAGAAAGTGGGATACTGCAGGTGGCCGACTGGCCCATACAGGGCAGATCCCTTTCACACCCATCCCAGCACTTCCATGTGCCTATCCAACTTCGTCTTGAAGCTCCCTAGCGTCCCCGATCCTACTATAGCACTTGGTAGCATATTCCACATATCCACAACTCTATTACCAAACCAGTGCGAGGTGGTTCAGTCACGATACAAACATTACCAACATGTTTATCTTCACCAGGTGGGCTTAACATGACCAGGTGATGCCTTACTAACTCTTGGATTATTATTGTTGTTGAGTGAATTTGTATGAAGCTGTAAGATCATCTTACACCTCTTGGAGAAAATTGGGTAAAAAAAATTTTTCATCCCAATTTCCTTAATTGGTAGATATTTTTTTTTTTTTTTTATTTTGGTATTCTTTAACCTACCTTACCTGACCTCACCTGACCTAACCCTGAAAATAATCCTAGTGATAATGGTAAAAAAATGCCAAATACCTATTGGAATAAAACCGAATATTAACCGATATTTTTGTATTATGGAGAAACAAAATCTTCAAAAAAG
>NW_024737988.1:0-6691 GCF_018991925.1 Homarus americanus | reverse complement strand
CTGACTAAGGAAATGTTAAAAAATCATGTGATTGAAGTGCTGGTTCAACAAGAAGTTTTAAAAGAATCCGCTGTTGACAGATTAACGCCCATGTCCAAGAAACTTCAACCACTATCCACCACCCCGCCTCACTCAGAAGTTGCCTCAGGTCTGGCTAGCCCTCAAGAAGAAACGCAACGAATAGACGCCTTAGAACTAGAACGAGCTAGGTTCGAGTTCCAAATCAAAATGAAAGAACTAGAGTTGGAACAGACCAAGTTGGAGCAAAAGTTGGAGCATGAGGGAAGGTCGGAACAGGCCAAGTTGGAGCATGAGGAAATGATGGAACGGGCCAAGTTGGAGCAGGAGGTTAGACTGAAAGAACTACAGGTAAGAGAGATAGAAGTCACCTTAACATCGGAGTTCAGATCAAAAGAAGTGGCATTAAGAGAGAAACTAGCTGCTTTTAACCCTGCTACTGCTTCTTCCCTTGTTCCCGGGTTTGATGAATCCGATATGGACGGGTCATTTAGGACTTTTGAGAAAATAGCCGGGAAGAATGAGTGGCCAAAGGACCAGTGGGTGTCAGTGTTAGTTCCTAAATTATATGGTAAGGCTCGTAGAGTTTATAAATGTTTAGACCAGACTGATGACTATGATAACGTAAAGAATATCCTCACCTCTTATGCTATCACAGATGGATACCGGCAGAAGTTTCGTAACCAACTAAACCATTTTCTCCTACCCTTTGTTGAGTTTGCTCAAGAAAAGCTTAGGTTTTTTAAGAAGTGGTTAGAGGTTACAGAGACCTCCACATTTCAGGATTTGTTAAATTTGGTAGTCCTGGAGGAGTGGAAGAACAAGATACCATTTCACATCTTGAAGCATGTGGAGGATCGTGGAGAGGTTAATTTAGGACGTGCGGCTGAGCTGGCTGATGAGTACGCCTTGCTGGTGGAGTCACTGTGCCGTAGGGAACGTGGTACTTTCCGACATGTTAGGTCCTCCTCTGATGATAACCTTGGGGACGTGAGTGGTAGGTCGAAAGGTCCCACACCTACCCCCCCTGATGCAACCAAGATTACTTGTTCTTACTGTAAAAACCCAGGCCATACGATCCAGACTTGTAAACACCCAAAGTGTCGAATTGCTAAAAGTAGTTCCCTGGATCCCAAATCCAAACCAATAGCAAACACCAATGTGGAAAGGCCCCATCAGGATCTCTTCTCTTCATTCACCTATGAGGGAAAAATTTCAATCATGGAGGGGTCTCGTTCTTTCCCTATTCGTATACTACGTGATACGGGCGCAGCACAATCTATCCTCCTGTTTAACGTCATTCCTGATATACCTACCGCATTTACTAATGAGAGTGTTCTAATTTCGGATCTCTCATCCCATTCTTCCTATCCTTTAGCTAAAGTGCACCTCCAATGTCCCTTGATTACTGGGGAAGTGCAAATAGCCATAAGGAAAGACCCAATGCCTGTGTGCGGCATTCATTTATTATTGGGTAATGACTTGGTAGGAGATCTAGTGGTTCCTAACATAAAGACAGTCTACTCTCCCTTACCTGTCAACTCCACCACTGACCTTAAAGAAACTATTCCTCATCTTTTCCCATCTTGTGCTGTCACCCGGTCACAGAGTGTGCGAAATGGGCCCTCTTCATCTAAAACCACCTCTAATATCTTCCTACCCACAGAAGATCTGTACAATAAGACCATTAGTAAGGAGGAGCTCGTTAAAGCCCAACAATCTGATCCATCTCTGACTAAACTTCATCATGCATCAGTTGAGGGTAAAGATTTTAACACCCTTCCGTGTTTTTATTATCATGAAGGGGTTTTGATGAGGGCTTATAGGCCCCCTGAGCTTGCCCATCTAGACACGTGGTCTGAAATACATCAAGTGGTAATTCCCACCTCAGTCAGACCAGCATTAATTGCCCTTGCCCATGATGGTATTTCAGGACATTTGGGAATCCTGAAAACATATAAAAGCTCCTCCAACACTATTATTGGCCTGGACTTAGGAAGGATGTGTCAAAGTACCTAAAATCTTGTCATATTTGTCAAATGGTAGGAAAACCAAATGAAAGTATACCAGCAGCTCCCATTAAGCCCATCCCAGTATTTTCTACACCATTTGAAAAGATTGTTGTGGATTGTGTGGGCCCATTACCAAAGACTAAGAAAGGAAATCAATTCCTGCTCACAGTTATGGATACCAGTACACGTTATCCTGAGGCTTTTCCCCTTAAAAGCATCACTTCAAAAAACGTAATCAAACATCTTTTGCACCTTTTCACTTCAGTGGGCATTCCTAAAGAGATCCAATCCGATCAGGGCACCAATTTTACGAGCAAACTTTTCAAACAGGTGATGAAAGACCTCAGTGTGGACCATTGTACATCTTCGGCTTACCACCCACAATCCCAAGGTTGCTTGGAACGGTTCCATCAAACTTTCAAATCAATGCTCAAAAAATACTGTATAGAACACCAAACGGAATGGGATGAAAGCATAGACTTGTTACTCTTTGCCATCAGGGAATGTCCCCAGGAGTCATTGGGTTTCTCCCCGTTTGAGTTACTATATGGGAGACAAATTAGGGGACCCCTTAAAATAGTAAAGGAGCAGTGGTTTGACACTCCATCTATTAAGCCCGCAACAGTTTCCCAATACATTGACACTTTACGGGACAAATTAACTGAAGTCCGAACCATTGCTCAGTCAAACTTAAAAAAAGTCCAAGAAAAAATGGTGAAGTCCCAACTCAAATTAGTTAAAAGATCATTTTCTCCAGGTGACAAAGTGTTACTCTTTTCTACCCATTCCAGGCTTCCCCTCATGTTAAAGTTTACTGGTCCCTATATAGTTACAAACTATCTCCTCTCAACTATATAGTCCATATTCTGATCGCAGAAAAGATTCACAACTTGTTCAGCATTAATCTCATGAAAACTTTACTATCTCCAGGCAGTCAGAGGAACATATCCCAGAGGCTATAAGTCAACCTGTATTGCATACGGTTTTGTTGTAGCCGGAGCTGCAGACAGATGACATGGACCTATTGAGAATTTAGACTTCCCTCTACCTAAAGAGAACCCTGCTAACAGTCACATACTCAACAACTTGGATGAGTATTTTTCTGTTCTGAATCCATCTCAAGCAAAAGATCTCACTAAGTTATTATCAACATTTCCTAAAGTCACGTCAGACCTCCCAGGGTTTTGCAACATACTTAAACATGATATTAAGCTAATCTCAGATGATGTACAACCCATTAGGCAATCAGCATATCGACTAAATCCACAAAAAAAAGAGATTATGAAAAGGAGGTAGATTTTTTGTTAAAACATAACTTAGCTGAGCCTAGTACCTCCCCCTGGGCTTCACCTTGCCTTCTCATTCCAAAACCCGATGGCACCTTTCGTTTCTGTACCGATTATCGTAAAGTGAACCAGGTCACTGTCTCAGACTCCTACCCTTTACCTTTGATTGAAGATATAATAGACAGCATAGGCTGTGCCAAATTATCAGTACGGTGGACTTATTGAAAGTATTATTATCAAGGACTCACGGATAGGGCCAAAATAATCTCGGCATTTATAACTCCATTTGGTCTTTTTTTTCAATATTTGGTTAAGGTCATTTTTCTAATGCTCCGGGCCACATTCCAGAGGGCCATCAACTTCCTAATTCAGGACCCAGGTGGACGTTCGTTTACCTGATGACGGTGTGGTGTCGGATAGCCGGACGAACATCTGGTGCGTTTGAGATACTGCTTGTTTGCACGACTGCAAGAGGACTCGGATTCAATTTATGTCCTGCCAAATCTGCTTTTTGGTCGTATCAGTGATCGACATATCATGGGCATGGTATGGTGAGACCAAGACGCAAACGTTAGAGCTTATCTTTATCCTCTTTCACTCCAAGGACGAGGAAGGAACCTATGCGCTCGGGATAAAGTACATTACTGCTTGCCTGCAGTAATCCTCCAGCGTGGTCGACCCCTCACAGACTCCACTCAGTTCTAAGTGTCCCTCATATCTGGAACCAGAAAGACCAGTCTTTCCACCGCCCTCAAAGCCTCCCTTGGGCCTCCAAGCCTGTAGTCCATCTCTGACTACACCTCGCCTTCCATCTGCAAATCGACGCTAGTGGTGTCGGATATGGGGCTGCCCACAACCCGATCTAACCACTGATGTTCTTCACCCTGTGTGTACATTCCGCCAAGTTGAAAAACATCAGACCAACTATTTTAATTGCAGAGAAGGAGGCCTTGGCCTGTACAATAAAGAAGTTTGAATGTTACCTCCAGTCTTGCCCCACAAACAAACTCCTGCAGTCTTCACCGACCATAACCCACTCACGTTCATCCAAACCAATAAGTCCTCCAACCAGCGAATGCTCCGCTGGGCTCTCCTCACCCAGCCCTATAATCTACAAGTCCGGCACATAAAGTGGGTGGACAACCTGATTGCAGACTCCTTATCCCGAGCTCCAGTGGAAATGCAGCAGCTACTCTCCAGACGCACCAGTTGATCACCTCCTTCGCGCCAGCGCTACGGAGGTTTGAGGAAGGCGAACTTCCACCCCAAGACCACTTAACCACCATCTATTGGTCCTGATCTACCTACCCAGCACCACGAGCAACGCTATCTAGGGATCAGGACACTGCAGCATGACTCGTCTTAGTTACCACTCCGAGGTTTCCCTTCTCCATATCCTGGGTTGCGTCACCTCCTCAAAGTCTTCTTTGTCAGCTCCAATTCGAGGAGAGGCACTTGGCTCTGGGAAGTGACCACAGGATCATCTATCCTCTAAACCTACGTGCAGTGACTACCTACCGTCTTCTACAATACTCAGCCTTACTCGTCAGCCATCTCAGCCCCTCACTTAAGTACATGTATCTTGTATTACCTCCCCCACGTCCACTTGCTTCAAAATTGTTTATGTTGTATTAATATGTATATACTGTTAATGTTTAGGTTAAGTTTGGTTAAGGGTAATTTATAAGCTGAATATTTTGTTAAGGGATTTATGGTACTCTATTATATACAACGAAAACTCGCATCCTTTGTCTACCCTTTTATAGTCCGATTGTCTTTGTTTTTTTTTATTGTTGTTACTTGTTGGGATCTGGGTAGACGTATAACTATATATTCTAAATCCCCAACTCGTAACATACAAGACGTAACCTACCCTTCCCTGGTCCTGTTTTACCCCTTGTTCTGAGTAACCAATTATACTCCCCTCTATCTACTGGCGAAACTTCCCCTTCGGAGTGACAATTTCACGCTCCAGACAAGTGTACCCCGTCACGACTGTACAGGTAGTCGTTGCCGTAGAATCGTTGCCAGTTATCAATGAACGCCCAACCATTGCTTACACAATGTTTTTTTTATTCCAGTCGGCAATTTATAGCAATTGCCTTGGACAGCCTTTCACCGCCAACTCCTCTTCCAGACGAGACACCACATACTATTGGGTTCCCTACCTTATCACTAATCTTCCCTAATGCCTCCCTATACCTGCTGAAAAGTTCCTCACTCCTAACCTTTCCTATGTCGTTGCCTCCTACTCTAAGACACACTACCGGATTGGTACTTCCCCTGACAAGACTCTATCTATCCTCTCAGCTACATGCCCTATCCCAGCCACAGGAGAACACACCTAAGTCCTACGTTTCCTATCTCTTGCACAAAAAGTCTAATCTAAGAACCTCACCTAATGTCTACATTATTAATATAATGAGCACAACAGGGAGGAAAGGTTATCCTGTAGGCAATTGTACATAGTTACAACTCTCTCTCTCTCTCTCTCTCTCTCTCTCTCTCTCTGTGCCCTATTGGACATAGGAACATTAATAGTAGCAGACAAGTCAGAGGAAGAGAGACCAGTTCTGATCACTGTGGATTTACAACGTGAACTGGATAATGTAAGGAGGGAGAGAGATGTTCCTTTCACTGAGAAAAAAAAAGGATGGGAGAAGGAGAGGATTTATTTGCAAGACCAAAGAGAAAATACTTTTATCAAGGCTACTGCTGCGACTAATGATGTTTTTAGTAGTTTTTTCTCTTCCCAAGTGATTTTGTTCTCAACTGGTGTCCCTGTAATATACTGGTCTGAGGAGGATATCAGTCGAGTACTGACCTTTCGCAGCTTAAGCCCGAAAGCTTATCACTACTTGCCTGATAGAAGTCAATTTCGTTTCCCATCTATCATTACACTGCATCGTTGAATTCTCAGCTCAATGTGGAACCAGGTGTGTTGCATGCACTTCTGCAACTGTTGTACCAAAAATGTGAGTCTATGGATGACTGTAAACGTCTACGTGTTTAATCTTTTGATGAAACAAGTGTCAGTGATGGTAACACTTGTCTTGTGAGGTCATAATTCCTGTCACATCACTCACACCTGGAGGCAAAGGCAGCACCTGTGATCACCTGCTCTAACTGCCCCCCCCCACCACCCATAATAAGATAATCTGTTGTCAGTGGCTGTAACACTTATCATATGAAGTCATAACTCCTGTCACCTCATGTCTACATTATTAGTATAATGGACAAACAGGGAGGAAAAGAACTCCTGTAGGCAACTGTATATATAGTCATCATTACCCTATCTTAAGCTGCAGTTATTTAAATACAAGACTATAACTGAAATACATTGTTTTTCTTTTAACCTTTCCTTCTGTGTATCAC
>NW_024737987.1:0-10843 GCF_018991925.1 Homarus americanus | reverse complement strand
AGAGGAAGCGTTCCCCGGTCACAATTATAAGATCGTTGGTTTCGAATCCTGGTGGGGTGAGATGTTGATTATATGTAGAAATGTGCGTGCTCTATTGGGCTAATGAAATAGATATGGATCCTCGTGTTTCGAAGCCGGATTTAGTAAAGCGTTACTCTGAACACCTAAGCAGCATTGGTGGTCCTCATGAGAGGTTCACGGCGCCATAAGCTCATTGAATAGGCTTTGTGTGAAATAGAACAAAGTCTATGACTGCTTTTAGTGTACTGGTGGTCCACAGGTAGCATTCCCTAGTCACAATTATATGATTTTGGGTTTGAATCCTGGTGGAGTGAGGTGTGATTTTATGTAGAAGTCCGCGTGCTTTATTGAGCTAAAGAAATATATTTGGATCCTCGTGTTTCGTAGCCGGATTTGGTAAAACGTTGCTCTGGTCACCAAGCGGCACGTGTGGTCCCCATTAGAGGTTCACGGCGCCATAAGCTCGTTGAACAGGCTTTGTGTGAAATATAACAGAGTCTAGGACTGCTTTTAGTGTCCTGGTGGTCCACAGGTAGCATTCCCTAATCACAATCATAAGATTTTGGGATTGAATCCTGGTGGGGTGAGGTGTTGATTTTATGTAGAAGTCAGCGTGCTTTATTGGGCTAATGAAATATATATGGATCCTCGTGTTTCCAAGCGGGATTTGGTAAAACGTTGCTCTTATCAACTAATCGGCACTGGTAGTCCCCAGTAGAGGTTCACGGCGCCATAAGCTCGTGGAACAGGCTTTGCGTGAAATATAACAGAGTCTAGGAGTACTTTTAGTGTCCTAGTGGCCCAGAGGTAGCATTCCCTGGTCACAATTATAAGATTTTGGGTTTGAATCCTGGTGGGGTGAGGTGTTGATTTTATGTAGAAGTCCGCGTGCTTTATTGGGCTAAAGAAATATATTTGGATCCTCGTGTTTCGTAGCCGCATTTCGTTAAACGTTACTCTGATCACCTAAGCGGCACGGGTGGTTCCCATTAGAGGTTCATGGCGCCATAAGGTCGTTGAACAGGCTTTGTGTGAAATATAACAGAGTCTAGGACTTCTTTTAGTGTCCTGGTGGCCCAGAGGTAGCGTCACCCGGTCACAATTATAAGATCGTGGGTTCAAATCCTGGTGGGGTGAGGTGTTGATTATATGTAGAAGTCCGTGTGCTTTATTGGGATAATGAAATATATATGGATCCACGTGTTTGACATAATTTGGTAAAAACATTACTCTGATCACCCAAGCAGCACGGGTGGTCCCCATTAGAAGGTTCACGGCGCCATAATCTCGTTGAACAGGCTTTATTGTGGAAATATATCAAGTCTAGGACTGCTTTTATTGTCCTGGTATTTTAGGTACGTCGTTCCCCTGTCACAATTTGAAGGTCGTGGGTTCAAATCCTGGTGGGGTGGTGTTTGGTGTAGAAGTCCGCGTGTTTATTGGGCTAATGAAATCTATATGGATCCTCGTGTTTCGAAACCGCATTTGGTAAAACGTTGCTCTGATCACCTAAGCAGCACGGGTGGTCCCCATTAGAGGTTCACGGCGCCATAAGGTCGTTGAACAGGCTTTGTGTGAAATATAACAGAGTCTAGGACTTCTTTTAGTGTCCTGGTGGCCCAGAGGTAGCGTCCCCCGGTCACAATTATAAGATCGTGGGTTCAAATCGTGGTGGGGTGAGGTGTTGATTATATGTAGAAGTCCGCGTGTTTATTGGGCTAATGAAATATATATGGATCCTCGTGTTTCGAAGCCGCATTTGGTAAAACGTTGCTCTGATCACCTAAGCGGCACGGGTGGTCCCCATTAGAGGTTCTCGGCGCCATAAGCTCGTTTAACAGGCTTTGTGTGAAATATAGCAGAGTCTAGGACTGCTTTTAATGTCCTGGTGGCCCAGAGGTAGCATTCCCCGGTCACAATTATAAGATCGTGGGTTCAAATCCTGGTGGGGTGAGGTGTTGATTATATGTAGAAGTCCGCGTGCTTTATTGGGCTAATGAAATATATATGGATCCTCGTGTTTCGATGCCGGATTTGGTTTAACGTTGCTCTGATCACTTAAGCAGCACGGGTGGTCCCCTATAGTGGTTCAAAGCGCCATAAGCTCGTTGAACCAGGCTTTGTGTGAAATATAGCAGTCTAGGACTGCTTTTAGTGTCCTGGTGGCCCAGAGGTAGCGTTCCCCGGTCACAATTAGTAGATCGTGGGTTCGAACCCTGGTGGGGTGAGGTGTTGATTATATGTAGAGTTAGGAGTGCTTTATTGGGCTGATGAAATATATTTGGTTCTCGTGTTTCGAAGCCGCATTTGGAAAAACGTTGCTCTGATCACCTAAGCAGCACGGGTGGTCCCCATTAGAGGTTCACGGCGCCATAAGCTCGTTGAACAGGATTTGTGTGAAATATAGCAGAGTTTAGGACTGCTTTTATTGTTTTGGTGGCCCAGAGGTAGCGTTCCCCGGTCACAATTATAAGATCGTGGGTTTAAATCCTGGTGGGGTGAGGTGTTGATTATATGTAGAAGTCCGCGTGCTTTATTGGGCTAATGAAATATATTTGGATCCTCGTGTTTCCAAGCCGGATTTGGTAAAACGTTGCTCTTATCCCCTAAGCGGCACGGGTGGTCCCCATTAGAGGTTCATGGCGCCATAAGGTCGTTGAACAGGCTTTGTGTGAAATATGGTAGAGTCGAGGACTGCTTTTATTGTCCTTGTTGCCCAGAGGTAGCGTTCCCCGGTCACAAATATAAGATCGTGGGATCAAATCCTGGTGGGGTGAGGTGTTGATTATATGTAGAAGTCCGCGTGCTTTATTGGGCTAATGAAATATATATGGATCCTCGTGTTTCCAAGCCTGATTTGGTAAAACGTTGCTCTGATCACCTAAGCGGCACGGGTGGTCCCCATTAAAGGTTCACGGCGCCATAAGCTCATTGAATAGGCTTTTTGTGAAATATACCAGAGTTCAGGACTGGTTTTAGTGTCCTGGTGGCCCAGAGGTAGCGTTCCCCGGTCACAATTATAAGATCGTTGGTTCGAATCCTGGTGGGGTGAGGTGTTGATTATATGTAGAAATGTGCGTGCTCTATTGGGCTAATGAAATAGATATGGATCCTCGTGTTTCGAAGCCGGATTTAGTAAAACGTTACTCTGAACACCTAAGCGGCACTGGTGGTCCTCATTAGAGGTTCACGGCGCCATAAGCTCGTTGAACAGGCTTTGTGTGAAATATAACAGAGTCTATGACTGCTTTTACTGTCCTGGTGGTCCACAGGTAGCATTCCCTGGTCACAATTATAAGATTTTGGGTTTGAATCCTGGTGGGGTGAGGTGGTGATTTTATGTAGAAGTCCGCGTGCTTTATTGGGCTAAAGAAATATATTTGGATCCTCGTGCTTCGTAGCCGGATTTGGTAAAACGTTGCTCTGGTCACCAATATGGTCTCCGTATTAAGTTAGACCTAACCAGAAGTCTAAGGACTTTTAGTGTCCTGGTGGTCCACAGGTAGCATTCCCTAATCACAATCATATGATTTTGGGATTGAATCCTGGTGGGGTGAGGTGTTGATTTTATGTAGAAGTCCGCGTGCTTTATTGGGCTAATGAAATATATATATGGATCCTCGTGTTTCCAAGCGAGATTTGGTAAAACGTTGCTCTTATCACCTAAACGGCATTTGTGGTCCCCAGTAGAGGTTCACGGCGCCATAAGCTCGTTGAACAGGCTTTGCGTGAAATATAACAGAGTCTCGGAGTGCTTTTAGTGTCCTGGTGGTCCACAGGTAGCATTCCCTGGTCACAATTATAAGATTTTGGGTTTGAATCCTGGTGGGGTGAGGTGTTGATTTTATGTAGAAGTCCGCGTGCTTTATTGGGCTAAAGAAATATATTTGGATCCTCGTGTTTCGTAGCCGCATTTCGTTACACGTTACTCTGATCACCTAAGTGGCACGGGTGGTCCCCATTAGAGGATCATGGCGCCATAAGGTCGTTGAACAGGCTTTGTGTGAAATATAACAGAGTCTAGGACTGCTTTTAGTGTCCTGGTGGCGCAGAGGTAGCGTCCCCCGGTCACAATTATAAGATCGTGGGTTCAAATCCTGGTGGGGTGAGGTGTTGATTATATGTAGAAGTCCGCGTGCTTTATTGGGATAATGAAATATATATGGATCCACGTGTTTCGAAGCCGCATTTGGTAAAACATTGCTCTGATCACCCAAGCAGCACGGGTGGTCCCCATTAGAGGTTCACGGCGCCATAATCTCGTTGAACAGGCTTTGTGTGAAATATATCAGAGTCTAGGACTGCTTTTATTGTCCTGGTGGCCCAGAGGTAATCGTTCCCCTGTCACAATTTGAAGATCGTGGGTTCAAATCCTGGTGGGGTGAGGTGTTGATTATATGTAGAAGTCCGCGTGTTTATTGGGCTAATGAAATCTATATGGATCCTCGTGTTTCGAAACCGCATTTGGTAAAACGTTGCTCTGATCACCTAAGCAGCACGGGTGGTCCCCATTAGAGGTTCACGGCGCCATAAGGTCGTTGAACAGGCTTTGTGTGAAATATAACAGAGTCTAGGACTTCTTTTAGTGTCCTGGTGGCCCAGAGGTAGCGTCCCCCGGTCACAATTATAAGATGGTGGGTTCAAATCGTGGTGGGAGTGGTGAGAGTGTGTTGATTATATGAGAATCCCGCGTGTTTATTAGGCTAATAGAAATATATATGGATCCTCGTGTTTTCAAGCTTGATTTGGTAAAACATTGCTCTGATCACCCAAGCGGCACGGGTGGTCCCCATTAGAGGTTCTCGGCGCCATAAGCTCGTTTAACAGGCTTTGTGTGAAATATAGCAGAGTCTAGGACTGCTTTTAATGTCCTGGTGGCCCAGAGGTAGCATTCCCCGGTCACAATTATAAGATCGTGGGTTCAAATCCTGGTGGGGTGAGGTGTTGATTATATGAAGAAGTCCGCGTGCTTTATTGGGCTAATGAAATATATATGGATCCTCGTGTTTCGATGCCGCATTTGGTAAAACGTTGCTCCGATCACCTAAGCGGCACGGGTGGTCCCCATTAGAGGTTCATGGCGCCATAAGGTCGTTGAACAGGCTTTGTGTGAAATATAGTAGAGTCTAGGACTGCTTTTAATGTCCTGGTGGCCCAGAGGTAGCATCCCCCGGTCACAATTATAAGATCGTGGGTTCAAATCCTGGTGGGATGAGGTGTTGATTATATGTAGAACTCCGCGTGCTTTATCGGGCTAATGAAATATATGTGGATACTCGTGTTTCGAAGCCGGTTTTGGTAAAACGTTGCTCTGATCACCTAAGGGGCAAGGGTGGTCCCCATTAGAGGTTTACGGCGCCTTAAGCTCGTTGAACACGCTTTGTGTGAAATATAGCAGAGTCTAGGACTGCTTTTATTGTTCCTGGTGGCCCAGAGGTAGCGTCGCCCGGTCACAATTATAAGATCGTGGGTTTGAATCCTGGTGGGATGAGGTGTTGATCATATGTAGAACTCCGCGTGCTTTATTGGGCTAATGAAATATATATGGATACTCGTGTTTCGAAGCCGGTTTTGGTAAAACGTTGCTCTGATCACCTAAGGGGCAAGGGTGGTCCCCATTAGAGGTTCATGGCGCCATAAGGTCGTTGAACAGGCTTTGTGTGAAATATAGTAGAGTCTAGGACTGCTTTTAATGTCCTGGTGGCCCAGAGGTAGCATACCCCGGTCACAATTATAAGATCGTTGGTTCGAATCCTGGTGGGGTGAGGTGTTGATTATATGTAGAAATGTACGTGCTCTATTGGGCTAATGAAATAGATATGGATCCTCGTGTTTCGAAGCCGGATTTAGTAAAACGTTACTCTGAACACCTAAGCGGCACTGGTGGTCCTCATCAGAGGTTCACGGCGCCATAAGCTCGTTGAACAGGCTTTGTGTGAAATATAACAGAGTCTATGACTGCTTTTACTGTCCTAGTGGTCCACAGGTAGCATTCCCTGGTCACAATTATAAGATTTTGGGTTTGAATCCTGGTGGGGTGAGGTGGTGATTTTATGTAGAAGTCCGCGTGCTTTATTGGGCTAATGAAATATATTTGGATCCTCGTGTTTCCAAGCCGGATTTGGTAAAACGTTGCTCTTATCCCCTAAGCGGCACGGGTGGTCCCCATTAGAGGTTCATGGCGCCATAAGGTCGTTGAACAGGCTTTGTGTGAAATATGGTAGAGTCTAAGACTGCTTTTATTGTCCTTGTTGCCCAGAGGTAGAGTTCCCCGGTCACAAATATAAGATCGTGGGATCAAATCCTGGTGGGGTGAGGTGTTGATTATATGTAGAAGTCCGCGTGCTTTATTGGGCTAATGAAATATATATGGATCCTCGTGTTTCCAAGCCGGATTTGTTAAAACGTTGTTCTTATCACCTATGCGGAACGGGTGGTCCCCATTAGAGGTTCATGGCACCATAAGGTCGTTGAACAGGCTTTGTGTGAAATATAGTAGAGTCTAGGACTGCATTTATTGTCCTGGTTGCCCAGAGGTAGCGTTCCCCGGTCACAATTATAAGATCGTGGGTTCAAATCCTGGTGGGGTGAGGTGTTGATTATATGTAGAAGTCCGGATGCTTTATTGGGCTAATGAAATAGATATGGATCCTCGTGTTTCGAAGCCGGATTTGGCAAAACGTTGCTCTGATCACCTAAGCGGCACGGGTGGTCCCCATTAAAGGTTCACGGCGCCATAAGCTCATTGAATAGGCTTTTTGTGAAATATAACAGAGTTCAGGACTGCTTCTAGTGTCCTGGTGGCCCAGAGGTAGCGTTCCCCGGTCACAATTAAAAGATCGTGGGTTCAAATCCTGGTGGGGTGAGGTTTTGATTATATGTAGAATTCCGCGTGCTTTATTGGGCGATTGAAATATATATGGATCCTCGAGTTTCCAAGCCAGATTTGGTAAAACGTTGCTCTGATAACCTAAGCGGCACTGCTGGTCCCAATAAGAGGTTCACGGCGCCATATCCTCATTCAACAGGCTTTGTGTGAAATATAACAATCTAGGACTGCTTTTAGTTTCCTGGTGGTTCAGAGGCACCGTTCCCCGGTCACAGTTATAAGATCATGGGTTCAAATCCTTGTGGGGTGAGGTGTTGATTATATGTAGAAGTCTGCGTGCTTTATTGGGATAAAGAAATATATATGGATCCTCGTGTTTCGAAGCCGCATTTGGTAAAACATTGCTCTGATCACCTAAGCAGCACGGGTGGTCCTCATTAGAGGTTCACGGCGCCATAATCTCGTTGAACAGGCTTTGTGTGAAATATAGCAGAGTCTAGGACTGCTTTTATTGTCCTGGTGGCCCAGAGGTAGCGTTCCGCCTGTCACAATTAGAAGATCTTGAGTTCAAATCCTGGTGGGGTGAGGTGTTGATTATGTGTAGAAGTCCGCGTGCTTTATTGGGCTAATGAAATATATATGGATCCTCGTGTTTCGAAGCCGCATTTGGAAAAACATTGCTCTGATCACCTAAGCAGCACGGGTGGTCCCCATTAGAGGTTCACGGCGCCATAAGCTCGTTGAACAGGCTTTGTGTGAAATATAGCAGAGTCTAGGACTGCTTTTATTGTCCTGGTGGCCCAGAGGTAGCATTCCCCGGTCACAATTATAAGATCGCGGGTTCAAATCCTGGTGGAGTGAGGTGTTGATTATATGTAGAAGTCTGCGTGCTTTATTGGGCTAATGAAAATTATATGGATCCTCGGGTTTCGAAGCCGCATTTGGTAAAAACGTTGCTCTGATCACCTAAGCGGCACGGGTGGTCCCCATAAGAGGTTCACGGCGCCATAAGCTCGTTGAACATGCTTTGTGTGAAATATAGCAGAGTCTAGGAATGCTTTTAGTGTCCTGGTGGCCCAGAGGTAGCGATCCCCGGTCACAATTAGAAGATCGTGGGTTCGAATCCTGGTGAGGTGAGGTGTTGATTATATGAAGAAGTCCGCGTGCTTTATTGGGCTAATGAAATATATATGGATCCTCGTGTTTCGAAGCCGGATTTGGTAAAACGTTGCTCTGATCACCTAAGCGGCACAGGTGGTCCCTATTAGAGGTTCATGGAGCCATAAGGTCGTTGAACAGGCTTTTTGTGAAATATAGTAGAGACTTGGACTGCTTTTATTGTCCTGGTGGCTCAGAGGTAGCATACCCCGGCCACAGTTATATGATCGTGGGTTTGAATCCTGGTGGGGTGAGGTGTTGATTATGTGTAGGTCCGTCACAGGTTTATTACTAATGAACATACATGGATCCCCTGTTTCAGCCAGATTTGATAAAACGTTGTAATGATCACCTAAGCGGCACGGGTGGTCCCTATTAGAGGTTCACGGCGCCATAAGCTCGTTGAACAGGCTTTGTGTGAAATATAGCACAGTCTAGGAATGCTTTTAGTTTCCTGGTGGCCCAGAGGTAGCGTCACCCGGTCATAATTATAAGACCGTGGGTTCAAATCCTGGTGGGGTGAGGTGTTGATTATATGAAGAAGTCCGCGTGCTTTATTGGGCCAATGAAATATATATGGATCCTCGTGTTTCGAAGCCGCATTTGGTAAAACGTTGCTCTGATCACCTAAGCGGCACGGGTGGTCCCCTATAGTGGTTCACAGCGCCATAAGCTGGTTGAAAAGGCTTTGTGTGAAATATAGCACAGTCTAGGGCTGCTTTTATTGTCCTAGTGGCCCAGAGGTAGCATTCCCCGGTCACAATTATAAGATCGTGGGTTCAAATCCTGGTGGGGTGAGGTGTTGATTATATGTAGAAGTCTGCGTGCTTTATTAGGCTAATAAAATATATATGGATCCTCGTGTTTCGAAGCCGGTTTTGGTAAAACGTTGCTCTGATCACCTAAGAGGCACAGGTGGTCCCCATTAGTGGTTCATGGAGCCATAAGGTCGTTGAACAGGCTTTGTGTGAAATATAGTAGAGACTTGGACTGCTTTTATTGTCCTGGTGGCCCAGAGGTAGCATACCCAGGTCACAATTATAAGATCGTGGATTTGAATCCTGGTGGGGTGAGGTGTTGATTATATGTAGAAGTCCGCGTGCTTTATTGGGCTAATGAAATATATATGGATCCTCGTGTTTCGAAGCCGCACTTGGTAAAACGTTGCTCTGATCACCTGAGCGGCACGGGTGGTTCCCATTAAAGGTTCACGGCGCCATAAGCTCGTTGAACAGGCTTTGTGTGAAATATAGGAGAGTCTAGGACTGCTTTTATTGTCCTGGTGGCCCAGAGGTAGCATTCTCCGGTCACAATTATAAGAGTCGTGTGTTCAAATCCTGGTGGGGTGAGGTGTTGATTATATGTACAAGTCCGCGTGCTTTATTGGGCTAATGAAATATATATGGATCCTCGTGTTTCGAAGCCGCATTTGGTAAAACGTTGCTCTGATCACCTAAGCGGCACGGGCGGTACCCATTAGAGGTTCACGGCGCCATAAGCTCGTTGAACAGGCTTTGTGTGAAATATAGCAGAGTCTAGGGCTGCTTTTATTGTCCTAGTGGCCCAGAGGTAGCATTCCCCGGTCACAATTATAAGATCGTGGGTTCAAATCCTGGTGGGGTGAGGTGTTGATTATATGTAGAAGTCTGCGTGCTTTATTAGGCTAATGAAATATATATGGATCCTCGTGTTTCGAAGCCGCATTTGGTAAAACGTTGCTCTGATCACCTAAGCGGCACGGGTGGTACCCTATAGTGGTTCACAGCACCATAAGCTCGTTGAACAGGCTTTGTGTGAAATATAGCAGAGTCTAGGACTGCTTTTATTGTTCCTGTTGGCCCAGGGGTGGCGTCTCCCGGTCACAATTATAAGATCGTGGGGTTCAAATCCTGCGGGATGAGGTTGATTATATGCAGAACCCGCAGTGCTTTAATAAATAATAAATATATATGGATCTCGGTTTCGAAGCCCATTTGGAAAAACGTTGCCTGATCACTTAAGCGTGCACGTGGTGGTCCCCATTAGAGGTTCACGGCGCCAAAAAGCTCGCGGAATATGCTTGTGTGAAACATAGCAGAGTCTAGGACTGTTTTTTAGTGTCCTGCGGCCCAGAGGTGCCTCGTCACAATTATAAGAGATCGGGTTTGAATCCTGGTGGGGTGAGGTATTGATTGTATGTAGAAGTCTGAGTGCTTTATTGGGCTAATAAACTATATATGGATCCTCGTGTTTCGAAGCCGGATTTGGTAAAACGTTACTCTGACCACTTACGTGATACGGGTAGTCCCCATTAGAGGTTCACGGCGCCATAAGCTCGTTGAACAGGCTTTGTGTAAAATATAACAGAGTCTAGGACTGCTTTTATTGTCCCAGGTCGAGGTAGTATACCCTGGCCGCAATTATAAGATCGCGCTTGAATCAGGTGAGGTGTTGATTATATGTAGAAGTCCGAGTGCTTTATTGGGCTAATGAAATATATTTGGATCCTCGTGTTTCGAAGCCGCATTTGGAAAAACGTTGCTCTGATCACCTAAGCAGCACGGGTGGTCCCCATTAGAGGTTCACGGCGCCATAAGCTCGTTGAACAGGATTTGTGTGAAATTTAGCAGAGTGTAGGACTGCTTTTATTGCCGTGGTGGCCCAGAGGTAGCGTTCCCCGGTCACAATTATAAGATCGTGGGTTCAAATCCTGGTGGGGTGAGGTTTTGATTATATGTAGAAGTCCGCGTGCTATATTGGGCGATTGAAATATATATGGATCCTCGAGTTTCCAAGCCAGATTTGGTAAAACGTTGCTCTGATAACCTAAGCGGCACTGCTGGTCCCAATAAGAGG
>NW_024737986.1:0-27725 GCF_018991925.1 Homarus americanus | reverse complement strand
GTGTGCCTGGGGAGTGTCAGAGGAGTGCCTGGGGAGTGTCTGAGGTGTACCGGGGAGAGTCAGAGGTGTGCCTGGGAGTGTCAGCAGTGGGGAGTGTCAGTGGTGTACCTGGGAGTGTCAGAGGTGTCTGGGTGTCTGAGGTGTACCTGGGGTGTCAGATGTATGCCTGTGGTATCAGAGGTGTCCTGGGAGTGTCTGAGGTGTACCTGAGGTGTCAGAGTGTGCCTGGGGTGCCGGAGGTGTGCCTGGGAGTGTCGGAGGTGTGCATGGGGAGTGTCAGAGGTGTGCACCTGGGGTGTCAGAGGTGTACCTAAGAGAGTCAGGGGTGTGCCTGGGGTGTCGGTGGTGTACTGGGAGTGTCAGGGGTCCTGGGAGTGTCGGAGGTGTACCTGGCAGTGTCGGATATGTACCTGGGATGTCAGAGTGTGCCAGGGAGTGTCAGTGGTGTACCTGGGAGTGTCTGCTGTGTGTTCCTGGGGTGTCAGAGGAGTGCCAGGGGTGTCAGAGGTGTGCCTGGAGGTCAGAGGTGTGCCTCAGGTGTCAGGGGTGTGCAGTGGGGTGTCGGTGGTGTGCCTGGGGAATGTCAGAGGTTCCTGGGGTGTCAGGGTTCTGGGGTGTCAGGTGTACCTGGGAGTGTCGGAGGTGTGCCTGGGGAGGTCAGGGGTGTATGGAGATGGGGGTGTGCCTGGGGTGTCAGGAGGTGTGCCTGGGGTGTCTGAGGTGTGCCTGGGGAGTGTCAGAATGTGCCAGGGTGTCAGTGGAGTGCCTGGAGTGTCGTTGGTGTGCCTGGGGCGTCAGTGGTGTACCTGGGAGTGTCAGAGGTACCTGGGGTGTCTGGGGGTGTGCCTGGGGAGGTCAGAGGTGTGCCTGGGAGTGTCAGCGGTGTGCTGGGAGTGTCAGAGGTGTGCCTGGGAGTGTCAGAGGTACCTGGGGTGTCTGGGGTGTGCCTGGGGTGTCAGATGTATGCCTGTGAGTGTCAGAGTGTCCCTGGGAGTGTCTGAGGTGTGCCTGGGAGTGTCAGAGGGTGTGCCTGGGGTGCCGGAGGTGTGCCTGGGAGTGTCGGAGGTGTACATGGGGAGTGTCAGGAGTGTGCCCGGAGTGTCAGGGGTGTTCCTAAGAGTCAGGGGTGTGCCTGGGAGTGTCGTGGTGTGCCTGGGGAGTGTCAGTGTTCCGGAGTGTCAGGTGTGCCTGGGAGTGTCGGATGTGTACCTGGGATGTCAGAGGTGTGCAGGGAGTGTCAGTGGTGTGCCTGGGGTGTCTGCTGTGTTCCTGGAGTGTCAGAGGTTCAGGGGGTGTCAGAGGTGTGCCTGGGGTGTCAGAGTGTGTGTGCGTGGGGTGTCATGGTGTGCCTGGGGAGTGTCTGAGGTGTGCCTGGGGTGTCTGGGGTGTGTGCTGGGAGGTCTGAGTGTACCTGGAAGTGTCTGAGGTGTGCCTAGGGGTGTATGAGGTTGTGCCTGGGAGTGTCAAGGTGGCCTGGGTGTCTGAGGTGTGCCTGGGGAGTGTCAGGAGGTGTATGCAAGTTGCCGGAGGTGTGCCTGGGAGTGTCGGAGGTGTGCCTGGGTGTCAGGGGTGTACCTCTGTGCCTGGGGAGTGTCAGAGGTGTACCTGGGAGTCATGGAGGTGTGGCTGGGAGTGTCAGTGGGTGTGCCTGGGGAGTGTCAGGGAGTGTACCTGGGGGAGTGCTCGGAGGTGTGCCTGGGGTGTCAGGTGTGCATGGGGTGTCAGGGGTGTGCCTGGGGTGTCAGGAGGTGTGCCTAAGAGTCAGGGGGTGTACCTGAGTGTCAGTGGTGTGCCTGGGAGTGTCAGAGGTGTACCTGGGAGTGTCGGAGGTGACTGGGTGTCGGAGGTGTACCTGAGTGTCAGGGGGTGTGCCTGGGAGTCGGAGGTGTGCCTGGGTGTCAGAGGTGTGCATGAGTGTCGGGTGTGCCTGGAGTGTCAGAGGTGTGCCTAAGAGGTCAGGGTTGTGCCGAGTGTCGGTGGTGTGCCTGGGTGTCAGGGTGTTCCTGGGAGTGTCGGAGGTGTGCCTGCGAGTGTCGGAGGTGTGCCTGGGGTGTCAGTGGTGTCCTGGGAGAGTCAGGGTGTGCCTGGGAGGTGTCAGGGGTGTGCCTGGGAGTGTCGGAGGTGTGCCTGGGATTGTCTGAGGGTGTGCCGGGAGTGTCAGGGATGTGCCAGGGTGTCAGTGGAGTACCTGAGTGTCGTGGTGTGCACCTGGGCGTCAGTGGTGTACCTGGGAGGTCAGAGGTTGTACGGAAGTGTCAGAGGTTGTACCTGGGGTGTGGGGTGTGCCAGGGGTGTCAGAGGGTGTGCATGGGGTGTGAGGAGGTGTGCCTGGGGAGTGTCAGATGTGTTCCTGGGGTGCCAGAGGTGTGCCTGGGGTGTCAGTGGTGAACCTGGGGAGTGTCAGTGGTGCTGGGGAGTGTCTGGGGTGTGCCTGGAAGTGTCTGAGGTGTGCCTGGGGTGTATGAGGTGTGCCTGGGGTGTCAAGGTGTGCCTGGAGTGTCTGAGGTGTGCCTAGGGGTGTCAGGGTGTGCCTGGGGTGTCGTTGGTGTGGGTGTCAGAGTGTGTGCGTGGGGTGTCGGCGGTGTGCCTGGGGTGTCTGAGGTGTACCTGGGAGTGTCTGAGGTGTGCCTGGGGTGTCAGAGATGTACCAGGGGAGTGTCAGTGGGTGCCTGGGGTGTCATTGGTGTGCCTGGGGCGTCAGTGGTGTGCCTGGGAGTGTCAGAGGTGCCTGGGAGTGTCTGAGGTGTGTACCAGGGGAGAGTCAGAGGTGTTCTGGAGTGTCAGGTGTGCCTGCAGGGAGTGTCAGGGGTGTGTCTGGGAGTGTCAGGGGTGTACTGGGGAGTGTCAGAGTTGTACCTGGGGTGTTGGGGTGTGCCAGGTGTCAGGGGTGTGCCTGGGGTGTCAGGGTGTACCTGGGAGTGTCAAGGGGTGTGCCTGGGTGTGTCAGAGGGTGTACCTGGGGAGTGTCAGAGGTGTGCCTGGGGTGTCAGGGGTGTGCCTGGGGAGTGTCAGAGTGTGCACAGAATTGTCAAAAAGTGCTGGGTGTGTCAGAGGTGCAAGAATTGTCGAAGAATTGTACACAGGGGTGTCAAGTGTTCACAAGTGTCAACAGGTGTGCCTGGGGTCTGTCTGAGATTGTGCCTAGATTGTGTCAGTGGGGTGTGCCTGGGGTGTCAGAGGTGTGCCTGGGGTGTCGGGTGTGCCAGGGAGTGTCAGTGGTGTGCCTGGGGTGTCATTGGGTGTGCCTGGGGGTGTCCCAGAGGGTACATGGGGGTGTCAGGGGTGTGCCTGGGAAGTGTCAGAGGTGTGCCTGGGGTGTCTGGGGTTGCAGCAGGTGTCAGAGGTGTACAGGGGTGTCAGGGGTGTGCCTGGAGTGTCAGGGGTGTGCAGGGGGTGACAGCGGTGTGCCTGGGGTGTCCAGGGGTGTACCTGGGTGTGTCTGGGGTGTGCCTGGGAGTGTCTGTGAGGTGTGCCTGGGGTGTCAGAGAAGTGCAGGGGTGTCGGGTGTGCCTGCGGTGTCAGAGGTGTTCTGGCAGTGTCAAGGTGTACCTGGCAGTGTTAGAGGTGTGCCTTAGAGTGTCAGAGTGTGCCTGGGTGTGGTGTGTGAGATTGTGCTTGCAAGATGTCAGGAGGTGTACAGAGTGTCAAGATGTGCATGGGGTGTCGGGTATGCAGGTGTCGGAGGTGTGCCTGGGGTGTCGGAGGTGTGCAGGAGTGTCAGAGGTGTACCTGGGGTGTCAGGGGTGTGCCTGGGAGTGTGGGGAGTGTGCCTGGGGAGTGTCAATGGGTGTGCCTGGGGTGTCTGGGGTGTGCCTGGGTGTCTGGGGTGTGTGCCAGGGGTGTGGGGAGGGTGCAGGGGTGTCAGAGGGTGTGCAAGGTGTCAGGGGTGTGCCTGGGGTATCGGAGGGTTTGCAAGTGTCAGGGAGGTGTGCCTGGAGATTGTCAGGGGTGCCTGGGGTGTGGGGCGTGCCTGGGAGTGTGTGGGGGAGGTGTGCCTGTGTCAGTGGTTGTGGCTGGGGTGTCGGGTTGTGCCTTAGGTGTCTGGGAGTGTGCCTGAGGTGTCAGGTGTACCTGGTAGAGTGTCAAGGGTACCTGGGGTATCTGAGGTGTGCAAGATTGTCAGGGGTGTACCTGGGGTGTCAGAGGTGCACCTGGGGTGTCTGAGGTGTGTGCCTGGGGAGTCTCTGGGGTGTGCCTGGGGAGTGTCTGGGGGTGTGCCTCGGAGTGTCAGGGGTGTGCCCACCAGGGTGTCCCAGAGGTGTACACAGGGAGTGTCTGAAAGGTGTGCCTGGGGTGTCAGTGGTGTGCACAGGGGTGTCAGGGTGTGGGGTGTCGGATGTGGCGCAAGTTGTCCCGGAGGGTGCCTGGGACATGGGAGGTGCCTTAGAGTTAGTCAGGTGTGCCTGTGTCCAGTTGTGCCAGGGGGTGTCGGTGGTGTGCCTGGAGTGTCGTTGGTGTGCACCAGAGTGTCGGAGGAGGTGCCTGGGTGTCAGGGTGTGCCTGGAGTGTCCAGGTGTACCTGGGAGTCTGGGGGTGTGCAGAGTGTCGGAGGTGTGCTTGGGGTGTCTGGGGTGTGCCTTGATTATCTGGGGAATTGTACTTACCAGGGGGTGTCAGAGAGTGCCAGGGGTGACAGCAGTGTGTGCCTGGGAGTGTCAGAGGTGTGCCTGGCAGTGTCAGAGGAGTGTAGCTGGAAGTGTCAGGGTGTTACCAGGTGTCAGAGTGTACCTGGGGTGTCAAGTGTACTTAGGGGAGTGTCTGGGGTGTACCTGGGGTGTCTGGGGTGTACCTGGGGTGTCCAGAGTGCCAGTGTCAGCAGTGTACCTGGGGTGTCAGAGGTTTTCCTGGTGTGTCTGAAGTGTGCCTGGGGTGTCAGAAGTACCAGGGAGTGTCAGAGGTGTACCTGGGAAGTGTCAGGAGTGTTCCTGGTGTGAGGTGTACCTGGGGTGTCAGGGTGTGCCAGGTGTCAAGGGGTGTGCCTGGGGGTGTCAGGGGAGGTGTGCCTGGGGAGTGTCAGAGGTGTGCCTGGGAGTGTCAGAGGTGTACCTGGGAGTGTCCAGAGGTGTACACAGGAGTGTCAGAGGTGTGCCTGGGAGTGCAGGGGGTGTGCCTGGGAAGTGTACATGCAGTGTCTGCGGTGTACCTGGGCGTGTCAGAGGTGTACCTGGAGTGTCAGGGGTGTACCAGGGAGTGTCAGTGGAGTACCTGGGAGTGTTAGAGGTGTACTTGGGGAGTATCAGAGGTGTACCTGAGGTGTCAGAGGTGTATCTGGGAGTGTCAGACGTGTACCTGGGAGTGTCAGAGGTGTACCAGAATGTCAGTTGAGTACCTGGGAGTGTCAAGGTGTACCTGGGAGTGTGAGAAGTGTACCTGGGAGTGTCCGGGTGTATCTGGGGAGTGTCAGAGGTGTACACAGCAGTGTCAGGGATGTATCAGGAATGTCAGTGGAGTACCTGGGGAGGTCGGAGACGGACTCCAGAGTGTCAGAGGTGTGCCTGGGAGTATCAGAGGTGTGCCTCAGGTGTCAGAGGTGTGCACCGGAATGTCAGAGGCATGCCAGGGAGTGTCAGTGAAGTACCTTGGAGTCTCAAGGTGGCCTGGGAGTCTCAGAGGAGCACCTGGGAGTGTCAGAGGTGTACCTGGGGAGTGTCTGAGGTGTACCTGGGGTGTCAGAGGTGTACCTGGGAGTGTCAGAGATGTACCTGGGGTGTCCAGTGGTGTATCTGGAGAGTGTCGGACGGTACCAAGGAGTGTCAGAGGGTGTACCAGGGAGTGTCAGTGGACTTCTGGAGTCTCAAGGTGACCTGGGAGAAACGGAGGTGTACCTGGGAATATCGGAGGTGTACCTGGAATATCGGAGGTGTGGGGTGTCAGAGGGTGTACCTGGGAATAGGGTGTAACCTGGGAGTGTCACAGGAGTACCTGGGTTGTGAGAGGTGTACCTGGCAGTGTCAGAGGTGTGCCTAGGAGTGTCAGAGTGTCCCTGGAGTGTCGGAGGTGTGCGAGTGTCGGACGTGTGCCTGGGAGTGTCAGAGGTGTGCTTGGGGTGTCCTGGGGTGTACCTGGCAGTGTCTGGGGTGTGCCTGGCAGTGTCTGGGGTGTACCTGGCAGTGTCCCAGCGGAGTGCCTGGAGTGTGGCCGGTGTGCCTGGGAGTGCTGAGGTGTATCAGGGGTGACAGAGAAGTACCTGGGAGTGTCCAGAGGTGTAGCATGGGAGTGTGAGAAGTGTACCTGGGAGTGTCTGCGGTGTACCTGGGGTGTCAGAGGTGTGGCTGGGAATATCGGAGGTGTACCTGGGAATATCGGAGGTGTACCTGGAATATCAGAGGTGTGCCTAGGAGTGTCAGAGGTCCTGGGAGTGTCCTAGGTGTGCCTGGGAGAGTCACAGGAGTGCTTGGGATTGTCAGAGGTGTACCTGGCAGTGTCAGAGGTGTGCCTGGGAGTGTGGGGTGTGCAGGGGTGTCAGAGGAATACCTGGGAGTGTCAGAGGTGTATCTGGGAGTGTCAGGGGTGTACCAGGGAGTGTCAGTGGAGTACCTGGGGTGTTGAGGTGTGCCTGGGAGTGTCAGTGCCTGGGAGTGTCAGGGTGTATCTGGGGTGTCAGACGTGTGCCTGGGAGTGTCAGAGGTGCCAGGATATGTCAGTTGAGTACCTGGGGTGTCAGAGGTGTACCTGGGGTGTTGGACGTGTATCAGGGAGACAGAGGTGTGCCTGGGGTGTTGGGGTGTACCTGGCAGTGTGGTGGTGTGCCTGGGAGTGTCAGAGGTTATCCTGGGAGTGTCAGAGGTGTGCCTTGGAGTGTCAGGAGGTGTACCTGGGAGTGTCAGAGAGGTGTACATGAGATGTCGGAGGTGTACCTGGGGTGTGAGAAGGTGTGCCTGGGGGTGTCAGGTGGTCCTGGGGTGTCGGGTGTTTGGCAGTGTCAGTGGTGTTCGTGGGAGTGTCAGAGGTTTCTCAGGGAATGTCAGCGGAGTACCTGGGAGTGTCAAAGGTGTACCTGGGGTGTCAGAGGTGTACCTGAGGTGTCCGGAGGTGTGCTGGGGTGTCAGAGGTGTACCTAGGAGTGTCAGTGGTGTACCTGGGAGTGTTAAAGGTGTATCAGGGGGTGACAGAGAAGTAGCTAGGAGTGTCAGAGGTGTAACTGGGAGTGTGAAATGTACCTGGGGTGTCTGCGGTGTACCTGGGAGTGTCAGAGGTGTACCTGGGAATATCAGGTGTGTACCTGGGAATATCGGAGGTGTACCTGGAAATATCAGGTGTACCACAAAGTGTCAGAGGTGTCCTGGGGTGTCGGAGGTGTGCCTGGGAGTGTCACAAGAGACTTGGGATTGTCAGAGGTGTACCTGGCAGTGTCAGAGGTGTACCTGGGTGTGTCAGAGGTGTACCAGGGAGTGTCAGAGGAATACCTAGGCGTGTCAGAGGTGTACCTGGGAGTGTCAGAGGTGTACCTGGGGTATCGGAGACACCAGGGGAGTGTCGGGTTGTACCCCGGGAGTGTCGGAGACGGACCTCGGAGTTCAGAGGTGTACCTGGGAATGTCAGAGGATATGCCAGGGAGTATCAGTGAAGTACCTTGGAGTCTCAAGGTGTGCCTGGGAGTGTCAAGAATGTGCCTGGGGTGTCTAAAGGTGTGCCTGGGAGTGTCTCAGGTGTATCTGGGGAGTGTCGGACGTGTGCCTAGGGTGTGTCAGAGGTGTACCAGAGAGTGTCAGTGGGTACCTGGGGAGTCTCAAGGTGTGCCTGGGAGTATCCAGGAGGTGTACCTGGGAATATCGGAGGTGTACCTGGGAATATCGGAGGTGTACCTGGGAGTGTCAGAGGTGTGCCTGGGAGTGTCAGGTGTAACCTGGGGTGTCACAGGAGTACCTGGGATTGTGAGAGGTGTACCTGGCAGTGTCAGGTGCAGAGTGTCAGGGGTGAACCAGGAATGTCATGAGTACGAGGTCAGAGGTGTACCTGGGAGTGTTAGACGTGTATCAGGGAGTGACAGAGGTGTACCTGGGAGTGTCAAGGGTGTACCTGGGAGTGTGAGAAGTGTAACTGCAGTGTTTGGGGGTGTCTGGGAGGTCAGAGGTGTACCTGGGGAGTGTCACAGGAGTGCCTGGCAGTGTTTGAGGTATACCTGGCAGTGTCTGGAGGTGTACCTGGCAGTGTCAGCAGTGTACTGGTAGTGTCAGCAGTGTGCCTGGGAGTGTTAGAGGTGTATCAGGGAGTGACAGAGAGGTATCTGGGGAGTGTCAGGGGTGTGCCTGGGGTGTCAGATGTGTACCTGGGGAGTGTCAGAGGTGTATCTGGGAGTGTCAGATGTGTGCCTGGGGTGTCAGAGGTGTGCCGAGAATGTCAGTTTGAGTGCCTGGGAGTGTAGAGGTGTACCTGGGAGTGTTAGACGTGTATCAGGGAGTGACAGAGGTGTACCTGGGAGTGTCAGAGGTGTACCTGGGAGTGTGAGAGAGTGTAACTGCGAGTGTTTGGGGTGTATCTGGGAGTGTCAGAGGTGTACCTGGGAGTATCGGAGGTGTACCTGGGAATATCGGAGGTGTACCTGGGAATATCGGAGGTGTACCTGGGAGTGTCAGAGGTGTACCTGGGAGTGACGGAGGTGTAACCTGGGATGTCACAGGATTACCTGGGATTGTGGGGAGGTGTACCTGGCGGTGTGGTGCACCTGGGAGTGTCAGAGGTGAACCAGGGGTCAGTGGAGTACTTGGGTGTCAGGTGTGCCTCTGGCAGTGTCTGAGGTGTACCTGGCAGTGTTTGAGGTATACCTGGCAGTGTCTGGGGTGTACCTGGCAGTGTCAGATGGTGTCCCTGGTAGTGTCAGCAGTGTACCTGGGAGTGTTAGAGGTGTATCAGGGGGTGACAGAGAGGTACCTGGGAGTGTCAGAGGTGTATCTGGGGTGTCAGATGTGTGCACCTGGGAGTGTCAGAGGTGTATCTGGGAGTGTCAGATGTGTACCTGGGGTGTCAGAGGTGTCCAGGGAATGTCAGTTGAGTACGCAGGTGTCAGAGGTGTGCCTGGGGAGTGTTGGACGTGTATCAGGGAGTGACAGAGGTGTGCCTGGGGTGTCAGGAGGTGTACCTGGGGTGTGAGAAGTGTAACTGCGAGTGTTTGGGGTGTCTGGGAGGTGTCAGAGGTGTACCTGGGAGTGTCAGGGATGTATCCAGGGAATGTCAGTGAGCCTGGAAGTGTCTGAGGTCTACCTGGGAGTGTCAGAGGTGTGCCTGGAGGTGTCACAGGTGCACTTGGGGAGCGTCATAGGTGCACCTTGAAATGTCTGAGGTTTACCTAGGAGTGTCTGAGGTATGCCTGGCAGTGTCTGGAGTGTACCTGGCAGTGTCTGAGGTTTACCTGACAGTGTCAGCTGTGTGCCTGGGAGTGTCAAGCGGTGTACCTGGGAGAGTTAGAGGTGTATCAGGGAGGGAGAGAGAGTGCCTGGGAGTGTCAGGGGTGTGCCTGGGAGTGTCAGAGGTGTACCTGGGGTGTCAGAGGTGTACCTGGGAGTGTCAGAGATGTACCTGGGAGTGTCAGTGGGTGTATCTGGGAGTGTCGGACGTGTGCCTGGGAGTGTCAGAGGTGTACCAGGGGTGTCTGGGGTGTACCTGGCAGTGACTGAGGTGTACCTGGCAGTGTCAGCTGTGTACCTGGGGTGTCCAGCAGTGTACCTGGGAGAGTTAGAGGGGCATCAGGGAGGGAGAGAGGAGTACCTGGGAGTGTCAGGGGTGCCTGGGGTGTCAGAGGTGTACCTGGGAGTGTCAGAGATGTACCTGGGAGTGTCAGTGGTGTATCTGGGGTGTCGGACTTGTACCTAGGAGTGTCAGAGGTGTACCAGGGGTGTCAGTGGAGGTTCTGGGAGTCTCAAAGGGTGTACCTGGGGTATCGGAGGTGTACCTGGGAATATCGGAGGTGTACCTGGGCATATCCGGAGGTGTACCTGGGAGTGTCAGAGGTGTACTGGAGTGTCGGAGGTGGCAACCTGGGAGTGTCACAGGAGTACCTGGGTTGTGAGAGGTGTACCTGGCAGTGGAGGTGCATGGGAGTGTCAGGGTGAACCAGGGAATGTCGGTGGAGTGGCAGGAGTGTCAGGGGTTTGCAGCAGTGTCTGGGGTGCACCTGGCAGTGTTTGAGGATATGCCTGGCAGTGTCTGAGGTGTACCTGGCAGTGTGGTGTACCTCAGTGATGTCAGCGGTGTGCCTGGGAGTGTTAGAGGTGTATCAGGGAGTGACAGGGGTATCTGGGAGTGTCAGAGGTGTACCTGGGGAGGTCAGATGTGTACCTGGGAGTGTCAGAGGTGTATCTGGGAGTGTCAGATGTGGCCTGGGAGTGTCAGAGGTGTACCAGGAATGCAGTTGAGTGCCTGGGGTGTCAGAGGTGTACCTGGGAGGTTAGACGTGTATCAGGGGTGACAGGGTGTACCTGGGAGTGTCAGAGGGTACCTGGGAGTGTGAAGTGTAACTGCAGTGTTTGGGGTGATCTGGGAGGCAGAGAGGTGTATCTGGGAGAATCGGAGGTGCCTGGGAATATCGGAGGTGTACTGGGAATATCAGGAGGTGTACCTGGGGAGTGTCAGAGAGTTTATACCTAAGAGCCAGTGTAACCTGGGAGTGTCACAAGTGCCCGGGATTGTGAGAGGTGTGCCTGCAGTGTCGGAGAAGTGCACCTGGGAGTGTCAGAGGTGAACCAGGAATGTCAGTGGAGTACTTGGGAGTGTCAGGTGTACCTGGCAGTGTCTGAGGTGTACCTGGCAGTGTTTGAAGGTATACCTGGCAGTGTCTGAGGTGTACCTGGCAGTGTCAGTGGTGTACCTGGTAGTGTCAGCGGTGTACCTGGGAGTGTTAGAGGTGTATCAGGAGTGACAGAGGTGCCTGGGAGTGTCAGAGGTGTACCTGGGAGTGTCAGATGTGTACCTGGGGTGTCAGAGGTGTATCTGGGTGTCAGATGTGTACCTGGGAGTGTCAGAGGTGTACCAGGAATGTCAGTTGAGTTCTTGGGAGTGTCAGAGGTGTACCTGGGAGGTTAGACGGTATCAGGGAGTGACAGAGGTGTACCTGGGAGTGTCAGAGGTGTACCTGGGAGTGTGAGAAGTGTAACTGCGAGTGTTTGGGGTGTATCTGGGAGTGTCAGAGGTGTACCTGGGAGTGTCAGGGATGTATCAGGAATGTCAGTGGAGTACCTGGAAGTGTCTGAGGTCTACCTGGGAGTGTCAGAGGTGTGCCTGGAAGTGTCACAGGTGCACTTAGAGCGTCATAGGTGCACCTTGGAATGTCTGAGGTTTACCTAGGAGTGTCTGAGGTATACCTGGCAGTGTCTGAGGTGTACCTGGCAGTGCCTGAGGTGTACCTGACAGTGTCAGGCTGTGTACCTGGGAGTGTCATGGTACCTGGGAGAGTTAGAGGTGTATCAGGGAGGGAGAGGAGTACCTAGGAGTGTCAGAGGTGTACCTGGGAGGTCAGAGGTGTACCTGGGAGTGTCAGAGGTGTACCTGGGAGGTCAGAGATGTGCCTGGGAGGCCGTGGTGGTATCTGGGAGTGTCGGACGTGTACCTAGGGAGTGTCAGAGGTACCAGGAGTGTCTGAGGTACCTGGCAGTGACTGAGGTGTACCTGGCAGTGCTGGGCTGTGTGACCTGGGAGTGCAAGGTGTACCTGGGAGAGTTAGAGGTATCAGGAGGAGAGGAGCACCTAGGCAGTTTCGGAGGTGTACCTGGGAGGTCAGGAGGTGTACCTGGGAGTGTCAGGTGTACCCGGGAGTGTCAGAGATGTACCTGGGAGTGTCATGGTGTATCTGGGAGAGTCGGACGTGTACCTAGGAGGTCAGAGGCAACAGGAGTGTCAGTGAGTTCTGGGAGTCTGGAAGGTGTACCTGAGCATCGGAGGTGTACCTGGGAATATCGGAGGTGTACCTGGGAATATCGGAGGTGTACCTGGGAGGTCAGAGGTGTACCTGGGAGTGGGAGGTAACCTGGGAGTGTCACAGGAGTACCTGGACAGAGAGGTACCTGGCAGGCCAGAGGTGTACCTGGGAGGTCAGAGATGTACCTGGGAGTGTCACAGGTGTATCTGGGAGAAGCCGGACGTGCACCTGGGAGTGTCAGAGGAACCAGAGAATGTCATGGGAGTACTTGGGAATTTGGAGGTGCACCTGGCAGTGACTGGAGGTGTACCTGGCAGTGCTTGAGGCATACCAGGCAGTGTCTGAGGTGTACCTGCCAGTGTCAGTGGTGTACCTGGTAGCCTGTGTGTACCTGGGAGCACAGAGGTCATCAGGGAGGACAGAGAAGCACCTGGGAGGTCAGAGGTACCTGGGAGTGTCAGATGTACCTGGGAGGCTCAGAGGTGCATCTGGGAGTGCTCAGATGTGTACCTGGGAGTGTCAGAGGTGCCTGGGAGGCCAGAGGTGCTACCAGGGAGTGCCAGTGGAGTACCTGGGAGGCCAGAGGTGTACCTGGGAGGCCAGAGGTGTACCTGGGAGGTCAGAGGTCTATCTGGAATGTCAGATGTGTACCTGGGAGTGTCAGAGGTGTACCAGGGAATGCTCAGCTGAGTACCTGGGAGAGTCAGATGCCTGGGAGGTTAGACGTATCAGGGAGTGAAAGAGGTGGTACCTGGGAGTGTCAGAGGTGTGCCTGGGAGTGTCACAGGTGCACTTGGGAGGCTCATAGGTGCACCTTTGAATGTCTGAGGTGTACCTGGCAGTGTCTGAGGCACCTGGCAGTGTCAGCTGTGTACCTGGGAGGTCAGCGTTGTACCTGGGAGAGTTAGGAGGTGCTTAGGAGGGAGAGAGGAGCACCCAGGAGGCTGGGAGGTGTACCTGGGAGGTCAGAGGTGTAACCTGGGAGTGTCACAGGAGTAACCTAGGAGGTCAGGGTTGCCCCTGAGAGGTCAGGAGGTGTACCTGGGAGTGTCAGGAGGTGTACCTGGGAGGTCAGAGGTGTACCTGGGAGAGTCGGAGGTGTACCTGGGAGTGTAAGAAGGTACCTGGGAGTTCCGGAGGTGTACCTGGGAGGCTCGAAGGTACCTGGGAGGTGAGAACCAACCTGGGAGTGTCGGAGGTGTTCCTGGGAGTGCTGAGGTGTACCTGGGAATGGACGGTACCTGGGAGTGTCAGGAGGTGTACTTGGGAGTGCCTGAGGTGTACCTGGCAGTGTCTGGTACCTGGCAGTGTCTGGAGGTGTACCTGGCAGTGTCTGAGGTGTACCTGGCAGTGTCAGCGGTGTACCCAGGGAGTGTTAGAGGTGCATCAGGAGGACAGAGAAGCACCCAGGAGTGTCAGGGAGGTAACTGGGAGTGAGAAGTGTACCTGGGAGTGTCAGGTGTACCTGGGAGTGTCAGAGGTGAAGCTGGAATATCGGAGGTGTATCTGGGAATATCGGAGGTGTACCTGCGAATATCGGGAGGTGTACCTAGGAGGCCGAGAGTCTCGGAGTGTCTTAGGTGTACCTGGGAGAGTCACAGGAGCACTTGGGATCCTCAAAAGGCATGGCAGTGCCAGAGGTGTACCTGGGAGGTTCAGAGGTGTACCAGGGAGGCTCAGAGAATACCTAGGAGTGTCAGAGGTGTATCTGGGAGTGTCAGAGATGCAACTGGGAGTGCCAGGGGTGTACCAGGGAGGCTCAGTGAGTACCTGGAGTGTCTGGTGGTGTACCTGGGAGTGTCAGGTGGTGTACCTGGGAGTGTCAGGTGTACCAGGAGTGTCAGAGGTGTATCTGGGAGGTCAGACGTACCTGGGAGGTCAGAGGTGTACCAGGGAATGTCAGTGAGTACCTGGGAGGTCAGAGGTGTACCTGAGCAAGTGGGACGTGCATCAGGGAGTGGACAAAGGTGCACGGGAGTGTCAGAGGTGTACCTGGCAGTGCAGTGGAAATGGGAGGTCAGATGTGCACCTGGGAGCACAGAGGTGTACCTTGGAGTGTCAGGAGGTGTACCTGGGAGGTCAGAGGTGTACCTGTCGGAGGTACCTGGGAGTGTGAGAAGTGTACCTGGGAGGCCGGAGGTGTTCCTGGGAGAGCTGGGAGGTGTACTGGCAGTGCCAGAGTGGTACCTGGGAGTGTCACAGAAGCCAGAACAGCAGAGTACTCTGGGAGTGTCAAGCCAGTTGCACCTGGGAGTGTCATAGAGGTGTACCTGAGAGTGCCTGGAGGTGTACCTGGCAGTCTCGAGGTGTACCTGCAGTGTCTGAGGTGTACCTGGCAGTGCCAATGCGCACCTGGGAGTGTCAGTGGTGTACCTGGAGAGTTAGGAGGTGTATCAGGGAGTGACAGAGAAGTACCCAGAATGCCAGAGGCAACTGGAGGTGAAAAGCATACATGGGAGTCTTCAGTAACGGGAGGTCAGGAGGTAACTGGGGAACGGTGTATTGGGAAGTCAGAGGTGTACCTGGGAATATCGGAGGTGTACCTAGGAGTGTCAGAGGTGTCTGGGAGTGTCAGAGGTGTACCAGGTGTCAGAGAGGTGCCCAGGGAATGTCAGTTGGTACCTGGGAGCCAGGGGTGTACCTGTGGTGTTGGACGTGTACCTGGCAGTGTCAGAGGTGGACCTGGGATTGTCAGAGGTGTACCAGGGAGTGTCAGAGGAATACCTTGGAGTGTCAGAGGTGTACCTGGGAGTGTCAGACGTGTACCTAGGAGTATCGGAGGTTTACCTGGGAATGTCGGAGTTGTACCTGGGAGTGTCGGAGACGGACCTGGGAGTGTCAGAGGTGTACCTGGGAGTATCATAGGTGTACCTGGGAGTGTCAGAGGTGTACCTGGGAATGTCAGAGGTATACCAGGGAGTGTCAGTGAAGTACCTTGCAGTCTCAAAGGTGTACCTGGGAGTCTCAGAGGAGTACCTGGGAGTGTCAGAGGTGTACCTGGGAGTGTCAGAGGAGTACTGGGGTGTCAGAGGTGTGTGCCTGGGGTGTCAGAGATGTACCTGGGGAGTGTGGGGAGGTGTGCCTGGGGAATGTCAGAGGGTGTGCCTGGGGAGTGTCAGGGGGTGTGCCTGGGGTGTCAGAGGTGTGCCTGGGGTGTCAGGGAGGTGTACCTGGGAGTGTGAGAGTGTGCCTGGGAGTGTCAGAGGTGTATCTGGGAATATCGGAGGTGTACCTGGGAGTGTCAGAGGTGTACCTGGGATTGTGAGAGGTGTACCTGGCAGTGTCAGAGGTGTACCTGGGAGTGTCAGAGATGTACCTGGGAGTGTCACAGGTGTATCTGGGAGTGTCGGACGTGCACCTGGGAGTGTCAGAGGTGAACTAGGCAATGTCAGTGGAGTACTTGGGAGTGTCAGAGGTGTACCTGGGAGTGTCAGAGGTGTACCTTGGAGTGTCAGAAGTGTACCTGGGAGTTTCACATGTGTACCTGGGAGTGTTGGAGGTGTACCTGGGAGTGTGAGAAGTGTACCTAGGAGTGTTGGAGGTGTACCTGGGAGTGTCGGAGGTGTACCTGGCAGTGTCAGCGGTGTACCTGGGAGTGTCAGAGGTGTACCAGGGAATGTCAGTAGAGTACCTGGGAGTGTCAAAGGTGTACCTGGGTGAGTCAGAGGTGTACCTGGGAGTGTCAGAGGTGTACCTCAGAGTGTCAGAGGTGTAACTGGAAGTGTCGGAGGTGTACCTGGGAGTGTGAGATGTGTACCTGGGAGTGTCTGGGGTGTACCTGGGAGTGTCAGAGGTGTACCTAGGAGTGTCTGCGGTGTACCCGGGAGTGTCAGAGGTGTACCTGGGAGTGTCAGGGGTGTAACAGGGAGTGTCAGTGGAGTACCTGGGAGTGTTAGAGGTGTACCTGGAAGTGTCAGAGGTGTACCTGGGAGTGCCAGAGGTGTATCTGGGAGTGTCAGACGTGTACCAGGGAATGTCAGTTGAGTACCTGGGAGAGTCAGAGGTGTACCTGGGAGTGTTGGACGTGTATCAGGGAGTGACAGAGGTGTACCTGGGAGTGTCAGAGGTGTACCTGGCAGTGTCAGTGGTGTACCTGGGAGTGTCAGAGGTGTACCTGGGAGTGTCAGAGGTGTACCTGGGAGTGTCAGAGGTGTACCTGGGAGTGTCAGAGGTGTACCTGGGAGGCCGGAGGTGTACCTGGGAGTGTAAGGTACCTGGGAGTGTTGGGAGGTGTACCTGGAGTGTCAGGAGGTGTAACGGGAGGTCAGAGGTGAACCTGGGGAGGCCGGAGGTGTACCTGGGAGTGTGAGAAGGGTACCTGGGAGTGTCGGAGGTGGTCCTGGGAGGTCGGAGGTGCATTGGTAGTGCTGGGGTGGTGTACGTGGGAGTGTCAGAGGTTTCAGGGAATGTCATGAGTACCTGGGAGTGTCAAAGGTGTACCTGGGAGTGTCAGAGGTGTACCTGAGAGTGTCGGAGGTGTACTGGGAGTGTCAGAGGTGTACCTAGGAGTGTCAGTGGTGTATCTGGGAGTGTTAGAGGTGTATCATAGAGTGACAGGGAAGTACCTAGGAGTGTCAGAGGTGTAACTGGGAGTGTGAGAAGTGTACCTGGGAGTGTCTGCGGTGTACCTGGGAGTGTCAGAGGTGTACCTGGGAATATCGGAGGTGTACCTGGGAATATCGGATATGTACCTGGGAATATCGGAGGTGTACCTAGGAGTGTCAGAGGTGTCCCTGGGAGTGTCGGAGGTGTACCTGGGAGTGTCACACAAGAGCATGGGATTGTCAGAGGTGTACCCAGAAAACAGAGGTACCTGGGAGTGTCAGAGGTGTACCAGGAGTGTCAGAGAATACCTAGGGAGGCTGGGGAGGTGTACCTGGGAGTGTCAGAGGAAACCCAGGAGCATCGGAGGTTTACCAGGAGTGTCGGAGCTAGCCTGGAGGCTGGAGACGGACTTCGAGTGTCAGTGTACCTCGGAGTGTCAGGAGGTGTACCTGAGAATGTCAGAGGGGTATACCAGGGAGTATCAGTGAAGTACCTTTGGAGTCTCAAAGGTGTACCTGGGAGTGTCAGAGATGTACCTGGGAGGCCTAAGGTGTACCTGGGAGTGTTCCTGAGGTGTATCTGGGAGTAAGCGGACGGTACCTAGGAGTGCCGAGGTGTACCAGAGAGTGTCAGTGAGTACCTGGAGTTCCCAAAGGTGTACCTGGGAATATCGGAGGTGTACCTGGGAGTGTCAGAGGTGTACCTGGGAGTGTCGGAGGTGTAACCTGGGAGTGTCACAGGAGTACCTGGGATTGTGAGAGGTGTACCTGGCAGTGTCAGAGGTGCACCTGGGAGTGTCAGAGGTGAACCAGGGAATGTCAGTGGAGTACTTGGGAGTGTCAGAAGTGTACCTGGCAGTGTCTGAGGTGTACCTGGCAGTGTTTGAGGTATACCTGGCAGTGTCTGAGGTGTACCTGGCAGTGTCAGCGGTGCACCTGGTAGTGTCAGCGGTGTACCTGGGAGTGTTAGAGGTGTATCAGGGAGTGACAGAGAAGTACCTGGGAGTGTCAGAGGTGTACCTGGGAGTGTCAGATGTGTACCTGGGAGTGTCAGAGGTGTATCTGGGAGTGTCAGATGTGTAACTGGGAGTGTCAGGGATGTATCAGGGAATGTCAGTGGAGTACCTGGAAGTGTCTGAGGTGTACCTGGGAGTGTCAGAGGTGTGCCTGGGAGTGTCACAGGTGCACTTGGGAGCGTCATAGGTGCACCTTGGAATGTCTGAGGTGTACCTGGGAGTGTCTGAGGTATACCTGGCAGGGTCTGAGGTGTACCTGGCAGTGTCTGAGGTGTACCAGGGAATGTCAGTTGAGTACCTGGGAGTGTCAGAGGTGTACCTGGGAGTGTTAGACGTGTATCAGGGAGTGACAGAGGTGTACCTGGGAGTGTCAGAGGTGTACCTGGGAGTGTGAAAAGTGTAACTGCAAGTGTTTGGGGTGTATCTGGGAGTGTCAGAGGTGTACCTGGAAGTGTCAGGGATGTATCAGGGAATGTCAGTGGAGTACCTGGAAGTGTCTGAGGTGTACCTGGGAGTGTCAGAGGTGTGCCTGGGAGTGTCACAGGTGCACTTGGGAGCGTCATAGGTGCACCTTGGAATGTCTGAGGTGTACTTGGGAGTGTCTGAGGTATACCTGGCAGTATCTGAGGTGTACCTGGCAGTGTCAGCTGTGTACCTGGGAGTGTCAGCGGTGTACCTGGTGTCAGCAGTGTGCCTGGGAGAGTTAGGAATTGTCCATCAGGGGAGAATTGCCTAGGGTGTCAGAGGTGTGCAAAGTGTCAGTGTGGTGTGCCTGGAGTGTCAGAGGTGTACCTGGGGTGTCAGGGGTGTGGGGAGTGTCAGTGGGTACCTGGGGTGTCAGGGGTGTGCACAGAGTGTCAGGTGTACCTGGGGAGTGTCCAAGGTGTACCTGGGGAGTGTCAGTGTGCCTGGGAGTGTAAGTGTGCCTGGGGTATCGGAGGTGTGCTGCAAGTGTCGGAGGTGTACTAAGTGTCAGAGTGTGCCAGGTGTCTGGTGTGCCTCAGTGTCAGCAGTGTGCCTGTAGTGTCACCAGGGGTGTGCAGTTTCTCTAGTGTACCTGGCGGTATCAGCGGTGTGCCTGGGGAGTGTCAGTGGTGTGCCTGGGGAATGTTAGAGAGTGTATCAGGGAGTGACAGTACTAAGGGTGTCAGAGGTGTAACTACAGGAGTGTGAAGTGTACCTGAGGTGTCTGCAGTGTACACAGGAGTGTCAGGGTGTACCTGGGGAGTGTCAGGGGGTGTACAGGGTGTCCGTGGAGTGCCTGGGGAGTGTTAGGTGTGCTTGGGGAATTATCAGAGTGTGCCTCAGTGTCAGAGGTGTATCTGGGGAGTGTCAGACGTGTGCCTGGGGAATTGTCAGAGGTGTACCCAGGGAATGTCAGTTGGTACCTGGGGTGTCAGAGGTGTGCCTTAGTGTTGGACGTGTATCAGGGGAGTGACAGAAGTGTGCCTGGGAGTGTCAAGGGTGTACCTGGGGTGTGAGAGGTGTGCCTGTAGGGTGTCTGGGGATTGTATCTGGGGTGTCAAGGTGTACTGGCAGTGTCAGGGGATGTGTGGGGAATGTCAGTGGGTGCCTGGGGGTGTCAGGAGACGGACTATCAGGTGTCAGAGGTGTGCAGAGTTATCAGGGTGTGCCTCAGAGTGTCAAGTGTGCCTAGAATGTCAGAGGTATGCCAGAGTGTCAGTGGAAGTGCCTTGGAGTCTCAAGGTGTACACGCAGGGAGTCTCAGAGGAGTGCCTGGGGAGTGTCAGGGGTGTACTGGGGAGTGTCTGGGGTGTGCCTCAGAGTGTCAGAGGTGTGCCTTAGAGTGTCAGAGAGATGTACCAGTGTCAGTGGTGTCTTAGAGGTGTCGGACGTGTTCCTGGGGTGTGGGTGCAGGTGTCAGTGGACTTCTCAAGTCTCAAGGTGTGCCTGGGGTATCAGGTGTGCCTCTGGGGATATCAGTGTGCAGAGATATCCCAGGTGTGCCTGGGAGTGTCAGAGTGTGCCTGGGGTGTCGGAGGTGTAACCTGGGAGTGTCACAAGGCACACCAGGATGTGAGAGAGTGTACCTGGCAGTGTCAGAGGTGTACTAGGTGTCAGAGTGCCTAGAGTGTCAGGTGTACCTGGGTGTCGGACGTGTACCTGGGTGTCAGTGTACTTGGGGAGTGTCTGGTGTACCTGGCAGTGGGTGTACTTGGCGTGTCTGAAGTGTGCCTGGCAGTGTCTGGGGTGTACCTGTGGTGTCAGCAGGCTCAGTGTCAGCAGTGTACCTGGGGTGCTAGAGGTGTATCAGGGTGACAGAGGAGTGTCAGAGGTGTAACTGGGAGTACCTGGGAGTGTCTGCGGTGCTGGGAGTGTCAGAGAATTGTGGCTGGGGAATATCAGGTGGCAAGATATCAGGTGTGCAAGAATATCAGGTGTACTAAGTGTCAGAGAGTCCTGGTGTCATAGGTATGCCTCAGGTGTCACAGGGAGTGCTTGGGATTGTCAGGGTGTACCTGGCAGTGTCAGGGGTGTAGAGTGTCATAGGTGTACCAGGGGAGTGTCAGAGAATGCCTAGGAGTGTCAGAGGTGTATCTGGGGAGTGTCAGGGGTGTACCAGGGAGTGTCAGTGGAGTACCTGGGGTGTTGAGAGGTGTGCCTGGGGTGTTCAGAGGTGTACCAAGTGTCAGTGTATCTAGGTGTCAGACGTGTACATAAGTGTCAGTGTGCCAGAATGTGTCAGTTAGTGCCTAGAGTGTCAGAGGTGTACCAAGTGTTGGACGTGTATCAGAGAGGAGACAGAGTGTGCCTAGAGTGTCAGAGTGTGTACCTGTGTGTCAGTGGTGTACCAAGTGTCAGAAGTGATGTGCCTAAGTGTCAGAATTGTGCAGCAGCAGGTATCAGAGGTACCTGGGGAACTCAGAGTGTGCAAGTGTCAAATTAATACAAGTGTGAAGTGTACTGCAAGTGTCAGGTGGTCTATAAGAGTGTCAGGTGTACATGTGTCAGTGGTGTGCATTAGAATTATCAGTTTCTCAGGGAATGTCATGGAGTGCCTAAGTGTCAAGGTGTACCTAGAGTGTCAGGGTGTGCCTGAAGTGTCGGTGTACTGGGGAGTGTCAGAATTGTACTAGGTGTCAATCAGTGTGCCTGGGGAGTGTTAAAGGTGTATCAGGGAGTGACAGAATGCCTAGGAGGTGTCAGAGGTGTGGCTAAGTGTGAAAGTGTCTTGCAGTGTACCTGGGACTGTCAGAGGTGTACCTGGGAATATCAGGTGTACCTGGGAATATCAGGTGTACCTGGGAATATCAGGTGTACTAGAATTGTCAGAAGTGTCCTATAGAGTGTCGGAGGTGTACAGGTGTCTGGAGTACTTGGGATTGTCAGAGAATACCTAGAAGTGTCAGGGAATTGTACCTGGGAGTGTCAGAGGGTGTACTAGGAGTATCGGAGTTTGCAAGTGTCAGGTGGCACCTTAGGTGTCAGGAGACGGACCTCAGAGTGTCAGAGGTGTACCAGAATTATCAGGGTGTGCCTCCAGTGTCAGAGGTGTGCCTGGGAATGTCAGAACCTTGGGGGTATCAGTGAAGTGTAGGTCTCAAAGGTGTACACAGAGTGTCAGAATGTACTGCAGGTGTCTAAGGTGTACCTCAGAGTGTCACCAAGGAATTGTATCTGGGAGTGTCGGACGTGTACCTAAGGTGTCAAGAGGTGTACCAGAGTGTCAGTGGTACAAAGTCTCAAAATTAGAATTATCAGTGTACAGAATATCAGGTGTACTAGAATATCAGGAAATTATTGCCTGCAAGTGTCAGAGTGTGCCTGGGGTGTCGGAAGTCATGACACCAAGTGTCACAGTGGGATTGTGAGGTGTACCTGGTGTCAGTGCCTGGGGAGTGTCAGAGGTAGACCAGGGAATGTCGGTGGAGTGCTTTGGGGTGTCAGGGGGTGTGCCTGGCAGTGTGCAGGGGAGTGTGCCTGGCAGTGTTTGAGGTATGCCTGGCAGTGTCTGGGGTGTGCCTGGCAGTGTCAGCAGTGGCTGGTAGTGTGTGGTGTGCCTGGGGTGTTGGGGTGTATCAGGGGTGACAGAGAGAACACTGGGAGTGGTCAGGTGTGCCTGGGGGTGTCAGATGTGTACACAAGTGTCAGAGTGTATCTGGGGAGTGTCAGATGTGTGCCTGGGGAGTGTCAGAGGTGTACTTGAGGGAATATCAGTTGAAGTGCCTGGGCGTGTCAGAGGTGTACCTGGGGTGTTAGACGTGTATCAGGGTGACAGAGTGTGCAAATTAATGAAGGTGTACCTGGGGAACAGAAGTGTAACTGCGAGTGTTTGGGGTGTATCTAGAGTGTCAGAGGTGTGGGAGTGTCAGGGATGTATCAGGAATGTCAGTGGGTACCTCAGTGTCGAGTGTACCTGGGGGTGTCAGGGGTGTGCTGGAAGTGTCACAGGTGCATGGGAGCGTCATAAGTGCACGAGTACCTGGGAGTGTCTGAGGTATTCCTGAGTGAATGAGGTGTGCCTGGGAGTGTCTAGTGTACCTGGGAGAGAGTTAGGGTGTATCAGGGAGAGAGAGGAGTACCTAGGAGTGTCAGAGGTGTGCCTGGGAGTGTCAGAGGTGTGCCTGGGAGTGTCAGAGGTGTGCCTGGGGTGTCAGAGATGTACCTGGGGTGTCAGTGGTGTATCTGGAGTGTCGGACGTGTACCTAGGGTGTCAGAGGTGTGACCCAGGGGAGTGTCTGGAGTGTGCCTGGCAGTGTCTGGGGTGTGCCTGGCAGTGTCAGCTGTGTGCCTGGGTGTCAGCGGTGTGCCTGGGAGGTTGGGGTGTGTGGGGAGGAGAGAGTGCCTGGGGGTGTGCAGGTGTGCCTGGGGAGTGTCTGGAGTGTGCCTGGGGAGTGTCAGAGGTGTGCGAGTGTCAGAGATGTGCCTGGGGATGTCAGTGGTGTATCTGGAGTGTCGGACGTGTACCTAGGAGTGTCAGAGGTGTACCAGGGTGTCAGTGGGTTTCTGGGAGTCTCAAGGTGTGCCTGGAAGTATCAGGTGTGCCTGGAAATATCGGAGGTGTGCCAGGGAATATCAGAGGTGTATGGAGTGTCAGAGGTTACTGCGAGTGTCGGAGGTGTAACCTGGGGTGTCACAGGGTACCTGGGATTGTGAGGTGTGCCTGGCAGTGTCAGAGGTGTGCATGGGTGTCAGAGATGTGCCTGGGGTGTCAGGTGTGTCTGGAGTGTCGGACGTGCTGGGGTGTCAGAGGTGAACAGAGAATGTCAGTGGAGTACTTGGGGAGTGTCAGAGGTGTGCCTGGCAGTGACTGAGGTGTGCCTGGCAGTGTTTGAGGTATGTGGCGGTGTCTGAGGTGTGCCTGCCAGTGTCAGCAGTGTGCCTGGTAGTGTCAGCGGTGTGCCTGGGAGTGTTAGAGTGTATCAGGGGTGACAGAGGAGTGTCAGAGGTGTGCCTGGGGTGTCAGATGTGTACCTGGGAGTGTCAGAGGTGTATCTGGGAGTGTCAGATGTGCCTGGGAGTGTCAGAGTGTGCCAGGAATGTCAGTTGAGTACCTGGGCGTGTCAGAGGTGTGCACCAGAGTGTTAGACGTGTCAGGGGAGTGACAGAGGTGTTCCTGGGAGTGTCAGAGGTGTACCTGGTGTGAGAGTGTAACTGCGACTGTTTGGGGTGTATCTGGGGAGTGTCAGAGGTGTGCCTGGGGAGTGTCAGGGATGTATCAGGGAATGTCAGTGGAGTGCCTGGAGTGTCTGAGGTGTGCCTGGAGTGTCAGAGGTGTGCCTGGAAGTGCCACAGGTGCTCTTGGGAGCGTCATGGGTGCACCTTGGAATGTCCAGGGGTGTGCCTGGGAGTGTCTGGGGTATGCCTGGCAGTGTCTGAGGTGTGCCTGGGGTGTCGTGTGCCTGGGAGGTTAGAGTGTATCAGGGGAGGAGAGGTGCCTGGGGTGTCAGGGTGTGCCTGGGGGAGTGTCAGGAGGTGTGCCACGGGGGTGTCAGAGGTGTACCTGCAGGTGTCAGAGATGTGCCTGGGAGTGTTAGTGGTGTATCTGGGAGTGTCGGACGTGTGCCTGGGTGTCAGAGGGTGTGCAGGGGGTGTGGGGTGTGCCTGGCGGTGTCTGGGGTGTACCTGGCAGTGTCAGCTGTGTGCCTGGGGAGTGTCAGCGGTGTGCCTGGGAGAGTTAGAGGTGTATTAGGGAGGAGAGAGAGAAGTACCTGGGAGTGTCAGAGGTGTGGCTGGGAGTGTCAGAGGTGTGCCTGGGAGTGTCACAGGTGTGCCTGGGGAGTGTCAGAGATGTGCCTAGGAGTGTCAGTGGTGTATCTGGGAGTGTCGGACGTGTGCCTAGGAGTGTCAGAGGTGTGCGAGGGGTGTCAGTGGGTTTCTGGGGTCTCAAGGTGTACGCAAGGATTATCGAGGTGTACCTGGAATATCGGAGGATATCGGAGGTGTAGCCTGGGTGTCAGAGGTGTGCCTGGGGTGTCGGAGGTGTAACCTGGGGAGTGTCACAGGAGTGCCTGGGTTGTGAGAGGTGTGCCTGGCAGTGTCAGAGGTGTGCCTGGGGAGTGTCAGAGATGTGCCTGGGAGTGTCACAGGTGTGTCTGGGAGTGTCGGACGTGCCTGGGGGTGTCAGAGGTGAACCAGAATGTCAGTGGAGTGTCCAGAGGTCAACCCGGCAGTGACTGAGGGGTGTACCTGTCAGTGTTTGAGTATGCCTGGCAGTGTCTGAGGTGTACCTGCCAGTGTCAGCAGTGTGCCTGGTAGTGTCAGCAGTGTGCCTGGGGAGTGTTGGGGTGTATCAGGGTGACAGAGTGCCTGGAGTGTCAGAGGTGGCCTGGGAGTGTCAGATGTGTGCCTGGAGGTGTCAGGGTGTGTCTGGGAGTGTCAGATGTGCCTGAAAGTGTCAGAGGTGTGCCTGGGGAGTGTCAGAGGGGTACCAGGGAGTGTCAGTGGAGTGCCTGGGGTGTCAGAGGTGTGCCTGGGGTGTCAGAGGTGTACCTGGGGAGTGTCAGAGGTCTATCTGGGAATGTCAGATGTGCCTGGGAGTGTCAGGGTGTGCCAGGGAATTTCAGTTGAGTACCTGGGGTGTCAGATGTGTGCCGGAGTGTTGGGCGTGTATCAGGGGGTGACAGAGGTGTACCTGGGGTGTCAGAGGTGTGCCTGGGGTCTGAGAGTGTAACTGCAGTGTCTGGGGTGTGCCTGGGGAATGTCAGAGGTGTGCCTGGGAGTGTCACAGGTGCTTGGGACGTCATTGGTGCACCTTGGAATGTCTGGGTGTGCCTGGGGTGTCTGGGGTATGCCTGGGTGTCTGGGGTGTGCCTGGCAGTGTCTGATGTGCCTGGCAGTGTCAGCTGTGTGCCTGGGGTGTCAGCGGTGTGCCTGGGAGGATTGAGGTGTTTCAGGGGAGGAGAGAGAGGTACCTAGGAGTGTCAGAGGTGTGCCTGGGAGTGTCAGAGGTGTAACCTGGGAGTGTCACAGGAGTGCCTGGGAGTGTCAGGGGTTGTACCTGGGAGTGTCAGAGGTGTACCTGGGAGTGTCAGAGGTGTACGAGTGTCAGAGGTGTGCCTGGGTGTCGGAGGTGTCCCTGGGGTGTAGAGTGTGCCTGGAGTCTCGGAGGTGTACCTGGGGTGTCGGGTGTGCCTGGGGTGTGAGAACTGTACCTGGGGTGTCGGAGGTGTTCCTGGGGGTGTCGGAGGTGTGCCTGGGGTGTCGGACTTGTGCCTGGGGTGTCAGGGGTGTGCTTAGGGTGTCTGGGGTGTGCCTGGCAGTGTCTGGGGGTATGCCTGGCAGTGTCTGGTGTGCCTGCGGTGTCTGGGGTGTGCCTGGCAGTGTCAGCGGTGTGCCTGGGGAGTGTTAGGGGTGTATCAGGGGTGACAGAGAAGTGCCTGGAGTGTCAGAGGTGTGGCTGGGGTGTGAGAAGTGCCTGGGTGTCTGCAGTGTGCCTGGGATGTCAGAGGTGTGGCTGGGAATATCAGGTGTCCTGCAGAATATGGAGGTGTGCAAATATCAGGTGTGCCTAGGGTGTCAGAGGTCCTGGGAGTGTCTTAGGTGTGCCTGGGAGAGTCACAGTACTTGGGATTGTCGGAGTGTGCCTGGCAGTGTCAGAGGTGTGCCTGGGAGTGTCAGAGGTGTGCCAGGGAGTGTCAGAGGAATGCCTAGGAGTGTCAGAGGTGTCTGGGGTGTATCAGAGATGTGTGGGAGTGTCAGGGGTGTCCAGGGAGTGTCAGTGGAGTGCAGGGAGTGTCTGTGGTGTGCCTGGGAGTGTCAGTGGTGTGCACCTGGAGTGTCAGGGGTGTGCCAGGGAGTGTCAGTGGAGTGCCTGGGAGCGTTAGGGTGTACCAGGTGTCAGAGGTGTGCCTGGGGTGTCAGAGGTGTATCTGGGAGTGTCAGACGTGTGTAGGTGTCAGAGGTGTGCCAGGGAATGTCAGTTAGTGCCTGGGAGTGTCAGGGTGTGCCTGGGGGTGTTGGACGTGTGTCAAGGAGTGACAGGGGTGTGCCTGGGGAGTGTCAGAGGTGTGCCTGGCAGTGTCAGTGGTTGCCTGGGAGTGTCAGATGTGTGCCTGGGAGTGTCAGAGTGTGCCTTGGAGTGTCAGTGTGCCTGGGAGTGTCAGAGGTGTGCCTGGGAGTGTCAGGTGTGCCTGGGGTGGAAGGTGTGCCTGGGATGTGTCGGGTGTTCTGGGGTGTTGGAGGTGTGCCAGCAGTGTCAGTGGTGTGCCTGGGGAGTGTCAGAGGTTTCTCCAGGGATGTCAGCGGAGTACCTGGGAGTGTCAAAGGTGTGCCTGGGTGTCAGAGGTGTACCTGGAGTGTCGGAGGTGTGCTGGGGTGTCAGAGGTGTGCCTAGAGGTGTCGGAGGTGAACCTGGGAGTGTCAGAGGTGTACCTGGGGTGTCAGTGGGTCACCAGGGTGTTGAGGTGTGCTTGGGATATCAGGGCTGTGCCTGGGAGTGTCAGAGGTGTGTCTGGGAGTGTCAGTGTGTGCCTGGGGAGTGTCAGAGGTGTACCAGTGAATCTCAGTTGAGGCACAGGGGTGTCAGAGGTGTACCTGTGAATGTTGGACGTGTATCAGGGAGTGACAGAAGTGTGCCTGGGAGTGTCAAGGTGTGCCTGGGGTGTGAGAAGTGCTGGCAGAGTGTCTGGGGTGTACCTGGAAGTGTCAGGGGATGTATCAGGGAATGTCAGTGGAGTACCTGAGTGTCTGGGTTGTACCTGGGTGTTGGACGTGTCAGAGTGACAGGGATGTGCCTGGGAGTGTCAGAGGTGTACCTGGCGGTGTCAGTGGTGTACCTGGAGTGTCAGAGGTGTACCTGGGGTGTCAGAGGTGTACCTTGGAGTGTCAGAGGTGTGCCTGGGAGTGTCAGAGGTGTGCCTGGGGAGTGTCAGGAGTGTGCCTGGGGTGTGAAGTGTACCTGGGGTGTGGAGGTGTTCTGGGGGTGTCGGAGGTGTACTTGGCAGTGTCCAGCAGTTGTACCTGGGAGTGTCAGAGGTGTACCTGGGGAGTGTCAGAGGTGTACAAGGGAGTGTCGGAGGTGTGCCTGGGAGTGTCAGAGAGTGTGCCTGCAGGGAATGTGTCGGAGGTGTGCTTGGGGAGTGTAAGAAGTTTACCTGGGGTGTCGGAGGTGTGCTTGGGGTGTAAAGTTTGCCTGGGAGTGTCGGAGTGTGCCTGGGGTGTGAAAGGGTGTGCCTGGGGTGTGGGAAGGCGTTCCTGGGGTGTCGGGTGTGCCAGTGTCAGTGGTGTGCCTGGGGTGTCAAGGTGTGCCTAGGGTGTCAGGGTGTGCTTTGGAGTGTCAGAGGTGGACTGGCAGTGTCCAGTGGGTACCTGGGAGTGTCAGAAGGTGCACCTGGGGTGTCAGAGGTGTACCTTGGGTGTCAGAGGTGTGCCTGGGAGTGTCGGTGTACCAGAAGTGTGGGGTTTGCCTGGGTGTGGGGTGCACCAGAGTGTCGGAGTATGCCTGGGGTGTTGCCAGGGTGTCTGGGGTGTGCCCAAGTTAGTCAGTGTACCTTGGGTGTCAGAGGTGTGCACCCAGGTGTCAGAGATTCAGCCATGAAATGTCAGTTGGAACAGAGTGTCAGAGTGTGCCCTTAGGTGTCAGGTGGACCTGCGAGTGTCAGAGGTGTGCCAGGGGAGTGCAAGGTATGCCTGGGTGTCAAGGTGTGCTTGGGAGTGTCTGGGAACCTGGAGTGTCAGGGTGGACCTGCAGTGTCAGAGGTGTACCAGGGAATGTCAGTTGGTGCAGTGTCAGGGTGTGCCTGGGGTGTCAGACGGGCAAGGACCTTGGGTGTCAGAGGTGCCAGGGAATGTCAGTTGGTACTGGAGTGTCAGGGCACCTTGGAGTGTCAGAGGTGGACCTGCAGGGTGACT
>NW_024737985.1:0-22720 GCF_018991925.1 Homarus americanus | reverse complement strand
GGATTAAGGGGTACAGAAACCTCTCCCATATTTATGTGGGTGGATTATGGGGAACTAAAACCTCTCCCATATTTTTGGCGGGTGGATAAAGGGGTACAGAAACCTCTTCCATATTTATGGGGGTTGTATTAAGGGGTACAGAAACCTCTCCCATATTTATGGGGGGTGGATTATGGGGTACAGAAACCTCTCCCATATTTATTTGGGGTGGATTATGGAGTACAGAAACCTCTCCCATATTTATGGGGGGTGGTTTATGAAGGGTACAGAAACCTCTCCCATATTTATAGGGTGGATAAAGGGGGTACAGAAACCTTTCCCATATTTATGTGGGTTGGATTATGGGGTGCAGAATCCTCTCCCATATTTATGGGGGGTGGATTAAAGGGTACAGAAACCTCTCCCATATTTATGTGGGTGGATTATGGGGTACAGAAACCTCTCCCATATTTATGTGGGGTGGATTATGGGGTACAGAAACCTCTCCCATATTTATGGGGGGTAGATTAAGGGGTACAAGGACCTCTCCCTTATTTATGGGGGGTAGTTTATGGGGTACAGATATCTCTCCCATATTTATGTCGGGTGGATTATGGGGTACAGAAACCTCTCCCATATTTATGTCGGGTGGATTATGGTGTACGGAAACCTCTCCCATATTTATGGGGGTGGATTATGGGGTACAGAAACCTCTCCCATATTTATGTTGGGTGGATTATGGGGTACAGAAACCTCTCCCATATTTATGTCGGGTGGATTATAGGGTACAGAAACCTCTCCCATATTGATGTCGGGTGGATTATTGGGTACATAAGCCTCTCCCATATTTATGGGGCGTGGATTATGGGGTACAGAAACCTCTCCCATATTTATGTCGGGTGGATTATAGGGTACAGAATCCTCTCCCATATTTATGTGGGGTGGATTATGGGTTACAGAAACCTTTCCCATATTTATGGGGGGTTTATTATGGGGTACAGAAACCTCTCCCAAATTTATGTGGGGTAGATTATGGGGTACAGAAACCTCTCCCATATTTATGGGGGGTGGATTAGGAGGTACAGAAATCTCTCCCATATTTATGTTGGGTGGATTACTTACGGTAGAAGCCTCTCCATTTTATGTGTGGTGGATGGTACAGAAACCTCTCCCATATTTATGGGGGGGTGGATTAAGGGGTACGGAAACCTCTCCCATATTTATGGGGGGTGTATTATGGGGTACAGAAATCTCTCCCATATTTATGTCAGGTGGATTATGGGGTACAGAAACCTCTCCATATTTGTGTCGGGTGGATTATGGGGTACAGAAAACTCTCCCATATTTATGGGGGGTGGATAATGGGGCACAGAAACCTCTCCCATATTTATGTGGAATGGATTATAGGGCACAGAAACCATACCCATATTTATGTGGGGTGGGTTTTGGGGTGCAGAAACCTCTCCCATATTTATGTGGGGTGGATTATGGGGTACAGAAACATCTCCCATATTCATGGGGGGTGGATTATGGGGTACAGAAACCTCTCCCATATTTATGGGGGGTGGATTATGGGGTACAGAATCCTCTCCCATATTCATGGGGGGTGGATTAAGGGGTACAGAAACATCTCCCATATTTATGTGAGTGGATTATGGGGTACTAAAACCTCTCCCATATTTATAGCGGGTGGATAAAGCGGTACAGAAACCTCTCCCATATTTATTGGGGTTGGATTAAGGGGAACAGAAACCTCTCCCATATTTAGGGGGGGTGGATTATGGGGTGCAGAAACCTCTCCCATATTTATGTCGGGTGGGTTATGGGTACAGAAACATCTTGCATATTTATGTGGGGTGGATTATGGGGTACAGAAACCTCTCCCATATTTATGGGGGCTGGATTAAGGGGTACAGAAACCTCCCATATTTATGGGGGTGGATTATAGGGTACAAAAACCTCTCCCATATTTATGTCGGGTGGATTATAGGGTACAGAAACCTCCCCCATATTTATGTGGGGTGGATTATGGGGTACAGAAACCTCTACCATATTTATGGGGGTGGATTATGGGGTACAAAAACCTCTGCCATATTTATGTGGGGTGGATTATAGGGTACAGAAACCTGTCCCAATTTATGTGGGTGGATAATGGGGTGCAGAAACCTCTCCCATAATTATGAGGGGTGGATTATGTGGTACAGAAACCTTTCCCAGATTTATGGGGGGTGGATTATGGGGTACAGAAACCTCTCCCATAATTATGGTGGGTGGATTATGGGGTACAGAAAACTTTCCCATATTTATGGGGTACAGAAACCTCTCCCATATTTATGTGGGGTGGATTATGGGGTACTAAAACCTCTCCCATATTTATGTCGGGTGGATTATGGGGTACAGAAACCTCTCCCATATTCATGGGGGGTGGATTAAGGGGTACAGAAACCTCTCCCATATTTATAGAATTGGATATAAATTTGAAAACTCTCTCATATTTATGTCGGGTGGATTATGGGGTAGAGAAACCTCTCCCATATTTATGTGGGGTGGTTTATGGGGTACAGAAACCTCTCCCATATTTATGGGGGGTAGATTAAGGGGTACAAGGACCTCTCCCTTATTTATGGGGGTGGGTTATGGGGTACAGAAATATCTCCCATATTTATGTCGGGTGGATTATGGGGTACAGAAACCTCTCCCATATTTATGCCGGGTGCATTATGGTGTACGGAAACCTCTCCCATATTTATGGGGGGTGGATTATGGGGTACAGAAACCTCTCCCATATTTATGTCGGGTGGATTATAGGGCACAGAAACTTCTCCGATATTTATGTGGAGTGGATTTTGTGGTACAGAAACCTCTCCCATATTTATGTTGGGTGGATTATGGGGTACAGAAACCTCTCTCATATTTATGTCGGGTGGATTATGGGGTATAGAAACCTCTCCCATATTTATGTTGGGTGGATTATGGGGTACAGAAACCTCTCCCATATTTATGGGGGGTGGATTATGGGGTACAGAAACCTCTTCCATATATATGGAGGGTGGATTATGGGGTACAGAAACCTCTCCCATAATTATGGTGGGTGGATTATAGATTGCAGAATCCTTTCCCATATTTATGTGGGCTGGATTATACAGAAACCTCTCCCATATTTATGTGGGGTGGATTATGGGAGAACAGAAACCTCTCCCATATTTATGGGGGGTGGATTATGGGGTACAGAAACCTCTCCCATATTTATGGGGGTGGATTATGGGGTACAGAAACCTCTCCCATATTTATGTGGGGTGGATTATGGGGTACAGAATCCTCTCCCATATTTAGGTCGAGTGGATTATGGGGTACAGAAACCTCTCCCATATTTATGGGGGGTGGATTATGGGGTACAGAAACCTCTCCCATATTTACGTGGGTGGATTATGCGGTACAGAAACCTCTCCCATATATATGGGGGGTCGATTATGGGGTACAGAAACCTCTCCCATATATATGGGGGTGGATTATGGGGTACAGAAAGCTCTCCCATATTTATGTGGGGTGGATTATGGGGTACAGAATCCTCTCCCATATTTAGGTCGGGTGGATTATGGGGTACAGAAACCTCCCCCATATTTATGTTGGGTGTATTATGGGGTACAGAAACCTCTCCCATATTTATGGGGGGTGGATTATGGGGTACAGAAACCGCTCCCATATTTATGTGGGGTGGATTATGGGGTACAGAAATCTCTCCCATATTTATGTGGGGTGGATTATGGGGTACAGAAACCTTTCCCATATTTATGGGGGGTGGATTATGGGGTACAGAAACCTCTCCCATAATTATGGGGGGTGGATTATGGGGTACAGAAACCTTTCCCATATTTATGGTCGGTGGATTATGGGGTACAGAAACCTCTCCCATATTTATGGGGGTTGGATTAATGGGTACAGAAACCTATCCCACATTTATGGGGGGTGGATTATGGGGTACAGAAACCTCTCCCATATTTATGTCGGGTGGATTATGGGGTACAGAAACCTCTCCCATATTTATGTGGGGTGGATTATGGGGTACAGAAACCTCTCCCATATTTATGTGGGTGGATTATGGGGTACAGAAACCTCTCCCATATTTATGGGGGGTGGATTATGGGGTACAGAAACCTCTCCCATATTTATGTCGGGTGGATTATAGGGCACAGAAACCTCTCCCATATTTATGTGGGGTGGATTATGGGGTACAGAAACCTCTCCCATATTTATGTCGGGTGGATTATGGGGTACAGAAACCTCTCCCATATTTATGTCGGGTGGATTATAGGGTACAGAAACCTCTCCCATATTTATGTGGGGTGGATTATGGGGTACAGAAACCTCTCCCATATTTATGGGGGGTGGATTATGGGGGATAGAAACCTCTCCCATATTTATGTTGGGTGGATTATGGGGTACAGATAACTCTCCCATATTTATGTTGGGTGGATTATGGGGTACAGAAACCTCTCCCATATTTATGTGGGTTGGATTATGGGGTACAGAAACCTCTCCCATATTTATGGGGAGTGGATTAAGGGGTACAAGGAACTCTCCCATATTTATGGGAGGTGGATTGTGGGGTACAGAAATCTCTCCCATATTTATGTCGGGTGGATTATGGGGTACGGAAACCTCTCCCATATTTATGTCAGGTGGATTATGGTGTACGGAAACTTCTCCCATATTTATGGGGGGTGGATTATGGGGTACAGAAACCTCTCCCATATTTATGTCGGGTGGATTATAGGGCACAGAAACTTCTGCCATATTTATGTGGGGTGGATTATGGGGTACAGAAACCTCTCCCATATTTATGGGGGGTGGATTATGGGGTACAGAAACCTCTCCCATATTTATGTGGGGTGGATTATGGGGTATAGAAACCTCTCCCATATATATGTGGGGTGTATTATGGGGTACAGAAACCTCTCCCATATTTATGGGGGGTGGATTATGGGGTACAGAAACATCTCCCATATTTATGTGGGGTGGATTATGGGGTACAGAAACATCTCTCATATTTATGTGGGGTGGATTATGGGGTACAAAAACCTCTCCCATATTTATGGGGGGTGGATTAAGGGGTACAGAAACCTCTCTCATATTTATTTGGGGTGGATTATGGGGTAGAGAAACCTCTCCTATATTTATTTGGGGTGGATTATGGGGTACACAAACCTCTACCATATTTATGTCGGGTGGATTATAGGGTACAGAAACCTCTCCCATATTTATGTGGGGTGGATTATGGGTTACAGAAACCTCTCCCATATTTATGGAGGGTGGATTATGGGGTTCAGAAACCTCTCCCATATTTATGGGGGTGGATTATGGGGTACAGAAACCTCTCCCATATTTATGTGGGGTGGATTATGGGGTACAGAAACCTCTCCCATGTTTATGAGGGGTAGATTAAGGGGTACAAGGACCTCTCCCTTATTTATGGGGGGTGGGTTATGGGGTACAGAAATCTCTCCCATATTTATGTCGGGTGGATTATGGGGTACAGAAACCTCTCTCATATTTATGTCGGGTGGATTATGGTGTACGGAAACCTCTCCCATATTTATGGGGGGTGGATTATGGGGTACAGAAACCTCTCCCATATTCATAGGGGGTGGATTAAGGGGTACAGAAACCTCTCCCATATTTATGTGGGTGGATTATGGGGTACTAAAACCTCTCCCATATTTATTGTGGGTGGATAAAGCGGTACAGAAACCTCTCCCATATTTATTGGGGTTGGATTAAGGGGAACAGAAACCTCTCCCATATTTAGGGGGGGTGGATTTTGGGGTGCAGAAACCTCTCCCATATTTATGTTGTGGTTAAGGGTACATGAAACATCTCCATATTTATGGTGTGTGTGATTTATGGGGGCACAGAAACCTCCCATATTTATGTGGGTGGATTACAGTACAAAAACCTCTGCCATATTTATGTGGGGTGGATTATGGGGTACAGAAACCTCTCCCAATTTATTTGGGGTGGATAATGGGGTACATAAACCTCTCCCATAATTATGGGGGGTGGATTATAGGGTACAGAAACCTTTCCCATATTTATGGGGGGTGGATTATGGGGTACAGAAACCTCTCCTATATTTATGTGGGGTGGATTATAGGGTACAGAAACCTCTCCCATATTTATGTCGGGTGGATTATGGGGTATAGAAACCTCTCCCATATTTATGGGGGGTGGATTATGGGGTACAGAAACCTCTCCTATATTTATGTGGGGTGGATTATGGGGTACAGAAACCTCTCCCATATTTATGTGGGGTGGATTATGGGGTACAGAAACCTCTCCCATATTCATGTCGGGTTGATTATGGGGTACAGAAACCTCTCCCATATTTATGGGGGGTGGATTATGGGGTACAGAAACCTCTCCCATATTTATGTCGGGTGGATTATAGGGCACAGATACCTCTCCCATATTTATGTGGGGTGGATTATGGGGTACAGACACCTCTCCCATATATATGTCGGGTGGATTATGGGGTACAAAAACCTCTCCCATATTTATGGTGGGTGGATAAAGAGGTACAGAAACCTCTCCCATATTTATGGGGTGGATTGTGGGGTACAGAAACCTCCCATATTTATGTCGGTGGATTATAGGCACAGAAACCTCTCCCATATTTATGTGGGTGGATTATGGGGTACAGACACCTCTCCCATATATGTCGGGTGGATTATGGGGTACAAAAACCTCTCCCATATTTAGGTGGGTGGATAAAGAGTACAGAAACCTCCCATATTTATGGGAAGGAATATGTACAGAAACCTCTCCGATATATTTATGGGGTGGATTATGGGACAGAAACCTCTCCCATATTTATGGTGGGTGGATTAAGGTAACAGAAACCCTCTCCCATATTTATGTGGGTGGATTATGGGGAACTAAACCCTCCCATATTTATGGCGGGTGGATAAAGGGGTACAGAAACCTCTCCCATATTTATGGGGGTTGAATTAAGGGGTACAGAAACCTCTCCCATATTTATGGGGGGTGGATTATGGGGTACAGAAACCTCTCCCATATTTATGTCGGGTTGATTATGGGGTACAGAAACATCTCCCATATTTATGTGGGGTGGATTATGGCGTACAGAAACACTCCCATATTTATGGGGGTGGATTAAAGGGTACAGAAACCGCTCCCATATTTATGGGGGGTGGATTATGGGGTACAGAAACCTCTCCCATATTTATGTCGGGTGGATTATAGGGTACAGAAACCTCTCCCATATTTATGTGGGGTGGATTATGGGGTACAGAAACCTCTCCCATATTTTTGGGGGCTGGATTATGGGGTACAGAAACCTCTCCCATATTTATGTGGGGTGGATTATGGGGTACAGAAACCTCTCCCATATTTATGTGGGGTGGATTATGAGGTACAGAAACCTCTCCCATAATTATGGGGGTGGATTATGGGGTACAGAAACCTTTCCCATATATATGGGATTGGATTATGGGGTACAGAAACCACTCGCATATTTATTTGGGGTGGATTATGGGGTACAGAAACCTCTCCCATAATTATGGAGGGTGGATTATGGGGAACAGAAACCTCTCCCATATTTATGGGGGGTGGATTATGGGGTACAGAAACCTCTCCCATATTTATGTGGGGTGGATTATGGGGTACAAAAACCTCTCTCATATTTATGGGGCGTGGATTATGTGGTACAGAAACCTCTCCCATATTTATGTCGGGTGGATTATGGGGTACAGAAACCTCTCCCATATTTATGTGGGGTGGATTATGGGGTACAGAAACCTCTCCCATATTTATGTGCGGTGGATTATGGGGTACAAAAACCTCTCCCATATGTATGGCGGGTGGATAAAGGGGTACAGAAACCTCTCCCATATTTCTGGTGGGTTGGATTAAGGGGTACAGAAACCTCTCCCAAATTTATGTGGTGTGGATTATGGTGTACAGAAACCTCTCCCATATTTATGTCAGGTGGATTATGGGGTTACAGAAACCTCTGCCATAATTATGTTGGGTGGATTATGGTGTACAGAAACCTCTCCCATATTTATGGGGGGTGGATTATGGGGTACAGAAACCTCTCCCATATTTATGTCGAGTGGATTGTGGGGTACAGAAACCTCTCTCTCATATTTATGGGGGGTGGATTGTGGGGTACAGAAACCTCTCTCTCTCATATTTATGGGGGGTGGATTAAGGGGTACAGAAACCTCTCCCATATTTATGGGGGTGCATTATGGGGTACAGAAATCTCTCCCATATTTTTGTCGGGTGGATTATGGGTTACAGAAACCTCTCCCATATTTACGGGGGTGGATTATGGGGTACAGAAACCTCTCCCATATTTATGTCGGGTGGATTTTAGTACAGAAACCTCTCCCATATTTATGGGTAGATTATGGGGTACAGAACCTCTCCCATATTTATGTGGGTGGATTATGTGGGGAAGAGAAACCTCCCCATATTTAAGGGGGGGTGATTATGGGGTACAGAAACCTTCCCATATTTTTGGGGGCTGGATTATGGGTACAGAACCTCTCCCATATTTATGGGGGGGTGGATTAAGGGGTACAGAAACCTCTCGCATATTTATGGGGGTGGATTATGGGGTACAGAAACCTCTCCCATATTTATGGGGGGTGGATTAAGGGGTACAGAAGCCTCTCCCATATTTATGTGGGTGGATTATGGGGTACAGAAACCTCTCCCATATTTATGGGGGTGGATTATGGGGTACAGAAACCTCTCCCATATGTATGTGGGGTGGATTATGAGGTACAGAAACCACTCCCATATTTATGGGGGTGGATTAAGGGGTACAGAAACCTCTCCCCTATATATGGGGGGTGGATTAAGGGGTAGAGAAACCTCTCCCATATTTATGGGGGTGATTAAGGGTACTGAAAAACCCTCCCCCATATATGGGGTGGATTAAGGTAGAGAAACCCTCCCCATATTTATGGGGTGGGTTATGGGCACACAAGCCCTCCCCATATTTATGGGGTGATTATGGGGCACAGAAACCCTCCCATATTTATGTCGTGGTGGATTATGGGGCACAGAAAACCCTCCCCATATTTATGTCGGGTGTGATTATGGGGTACAAACCCCTTCCCCATATATTTATGTTTTGGGAGGATTATGGGCACAGAAACCCTCCCCCATATTTATGGGGGGTGCATTATGGGGTACAGAAACCTCTCCCATATTTATGTCGGGTGGATTATAGGGTACAGAAACCTCTCCCATATTTATGTGGGGTGGATTATGGGGTACAGAAACCTCTCCCATACATATGGAGGGTGGATTATGGGGTACAGAAACCTCTCTCATATTTATGGGGGTGAATTACAAGTACAGAAACCCCTGCCATATTTATTAGGTGGATTATGGGCACAGAAACCCTCCCCATATTTATGTGTGGATTATACAGAAAACCCTCCCATATTTATGGGGGGTGATTTTGGGGGTACAGAAACCTATCCCATATTTATGGGGTGGATTAAGGGAAACCTCCCATATTTATAAAGATTATGGGGTACAGAAACCTCTCCCAAATTTATGTGGGGTGGATTATGGGGTCCAGAAACCTCTCCCATATTTTTGTCGGGTGGATTATAAGGTATAGAAACCTCTCCCATATTTATGTGGGGTGGATTATGGGGTACAGAAACCTCTCCCACATTTGTGGGGGGTGGATTATGGGGTACAGAAACCTTTCCCATATTTATGGGGGGTGGATTATGGGATACAGAAACCTCTCCCATAATTATGGGGGTGGATTATGGGGTATAGAAACCTTTTCCATATTTATGGGGAATAGATTATGGGGTACAGAAACCTCTCCCATATTTATGTGGGGTGGATTATGGGGTACAAAAACCTCTCCCATATTTATGGCGGGTGGATAAAGGGGTACAGAAACCTCTCCCATATTTATGGGGGTTAGATTAATGGTTACAGAAACCTCTCCCATATTTATGTGGGGTGAATTATGGGGTACAGAAACCTCTCCCATATTTATTGGGGGTGGATTAAGGGGTACAGAAATCTCTCCCATATTTATGTCGGGTGGGTTATGGGGTACAGAAACCTCTCCCATATTTATGTCGGGTGGATTATTGGGTACAGAAACCTCTCCCATATTTATGGGGGGTGGATTATGGGGTACAGAAACCTCTCCCATATTTATGTTGGGTGGATTATAGGGCACAGAAACCTCTCCCATATTTATGTGGGGTGGATTATGGGAGTACAGAAACCTCTCCCAGAACTTTTATATTTAGATTATAGGTACAAGAAACACTCTCTCATATTTATGGGGGTGGATTATAGGTACAAAACCTTTCCCATATTTATGTGGGGTGGATATGGGAGTACTAAATCCTCTCCCATATTTATAATTGAATTGGATAAAGAAGTGCAGAAACCTCTCCCCCACATATTTATGGGGAGTTGGATTGAGGTACAGAAACCACTCATATTTATAGGAGGTGGATTATAAGTGCAAGAAACCTCTCCCCATATTTATGTCGGGTGGTTATGGGGTACAGTAACATCTCCATATTTATGGGGTGGATTATGGGGTACAGAAACCTCGCCCACGCATATTTATGGGGGGAATGGATTAAAGTGCAAAGCCTCTCCCACTTATTTATGGAAATTGGATTATGGGGTACAGAAGCCTTTCCCATATTATGGTGGGTGGATTAAGGGGTACAGAAACCTCTCCAATATTTATGTCGGGAGGATTATGGGGTACAGAAACCTCTCCCATATTTATAGGGGGTGCCTTATGGTGTACAGAAACCTTTCCCATATTTATGTCGGGTGGATTATAGTGTACAGAAACCTCTCCCAAATTTATGTGGGGTGGATTATGGGGTACAGAAACCTCTCCCATACATATGGAGGGTGGATTATGGGGTACAGAAACCTCTCTCATATTTATGGGGGGTGGATTATGGGGTACAGAAACCTTTCCCATATTTATGTGGGGTGGATATGGGGTACTAAAACCTCTCCCATATTTATGTCGGGAGGATTATGGGGTACAGAAACCTCTCCCATATTTATGGGGGGTGCATTATGGGGTACAGAAACCTCTCCCATATTTATGTCGGGTGGATTATAGGGTACAGAAACTTCTCCCATATTTATGTCGGGTGGATTATGGGGTACAGAAACCTCTCCCATACATATGGAGGGTGGATTATGGGGTACAGAAGCCTTTCCCATATTATGGTGGGTGGATTAAGGGGTACAGAAACCTCTCCAATATTTATGTCGGGAGGATTATGGGGTACAGAAACCTCTCCCATATTTATAGGGGGTGCCTTATGGTGTACAGAAACCTTTCCCATATTTATGTCGGGTGGATTATAGTGTACAGAAACCTCTCCCAAATTTATGTGGGGTGGATTATGGGGTACAGAAACCTCTCCCATACATATGGAGGGTGGATTATGGGGTACAGAAACCTCTCTCATATTTATGGGGGGTGGATTATGGGGTACAGAAACCTTTCCCATATTTATGTGGGGTGGATATGGGGTACTAAAACCTCTCCCATATTTATGGTGGGTGGATAAAGGGGTACAGAAACCTCTCCCATATTTATGGGGGTTGGATTAAGGGGTACAGAAACCACTCCCATATTTATGGGAGGTGGATTATGGGGTACAGAAACCTCTCCCATATTTATGTCGGGTGGATTATGGGGTACAGTAACATCTCCCATATTTATGTGGGGTGGATTATGGGGTACAGAAACCTCTCCCATATTTATGGGGGGTGGATTAAGGGGTACAGAAACCTCTCCCATATTTATGGGGGGTGGATTATGGGGTACAGAAACCTCTCCCATATTTATGTCGGGTGGATTATAGGGTACAGAAACCTCTCCCATATTTATGTGGGGTGGATTATGGGGTACAGAAACCTCTCCCATATTTATGGGAGGTGGATTATGGGGTACAGAAACCTCTCCCATATTTATGTGGGGTGGATTATGGGGTACAGAAACCTCTCCCATATTTATGTGGGGTGGATTATGGGGAACAGAAACCTCTCCCATAATTATGGGGGGTGAATTATGGGGTACAGAAACCTTTCCCATATTTATCTGGGGTGGATTATGGGGTACAAAATCCTCTCCCATATATATGGTGGGTGGATAAAGGGGTACAGAAATCTCTCCCATATTTATGGGGGTTGGATTAAGGGGTACAGAAACCTCTCCCAAATTTATGGGGGTGGACTATGGGGTAAAGAAACCTCTCGCATATTTATGTCAGGTGGATTATGGGGTATAGAAACTTCTCCCATATTTATGTTGGGTGGATTATAGGGCACAGAAACCTCTCCCATATTTATGTGGGGTGGATTATGGGGTACAGAAACCTCTCCAATATTTGTGTCGGGTGGATTATGGGGTACAGAAAACCTCTCCCATATTTATGGGGGGTGGATTATGGGGTACAGAAACCTCTCCCATATTTATGTTGGGTGGATTATAGGGCACAGAAACCTCTCCCATATTTATGTGGGGTGGATTATGGGGTACAAAAACCTCTCCCAAATTTATGTTGGGTGGATTATGGGGTACAGAAACCTCTCCCATATTTATGTCGGGTGGATTATAGGGTACAGAAACCTCTCCCATATTGATGTCGGGTGGATTATGGGGTACAGAAACCTCTCCCATATTTATGTCGGGTGGATTATGGGGTACAGAAACCTCTCCCATATTTATGGGGCGTGGATTATGGGGTCCAGAAACCTCTCCCATATTTTTGACGGGTGGATTATATGGTACAGAAACCTGTCCCATATTTATGTGGGGTGGATTATGGGGTAGAGAAACCTCTCCCATATTTATGGGGGGTGGATTATGGGGTATAGAAACCTCTCCCAAATTTATGTGGGGTGGATTATGGGGTACAGAAACCTCTCCCATATTTATGTGGGGTGGATTATGGAGTACAGAAACCTCTCCCATAATTATGGGGAATTGGATTAAGGGAATACAGAAATCTCTCCCATATTTATGTAGAATTGGATTATAGAGGTGCAGGAAACCTCTCCCCGCGTGTTATGGGGTGGATTATGGGGTACAGAAACCTCTCCCATTTTTATGTGTGGTGGATTATGGGGTACAGAAACCTCTCCCATATTTATGGTGGGGTGGATTAAGGGGTACAGAAATCTCTCCCATATTTATGGGGGTGGATTAAGGGGTACAGAAATCTCTCCCATATTTATGTAGGGTGGATTATGGGGTACAGAAACCTCTCCCATATTTATGGGGGGTGGATTATGGGGTACAGAAACCTCTCCCATATTTGTCAGGTGGATTATAGGGTACAGAAACCTCTCCCATTTTTATGTGTGGTGGATTATGGGGTACAGAAACCTCTCCCATATTTATGTTGGGGTGGATTAAGGGGTACAGAAATCTCTCCCATATTTATGGGGGTGGATTAAGGAGCACAGAAACCTCTCCCATATTTATGTGGGGTGGATTATGGGGTACAGAAACCTCTCCCATATTTATGGGGGGTGGATTATGGGGTACAGAAACCTCTCCCATATTTATGTCGAGTGGATTATGGGGTACAGAAACCTCTCCCATATTTATGTGTGGTGGATTATGGGGTACAGAGACCTCTCCCATATTTATGGTGCGGTGGATTAAGGGGTACAGAAGCCTCTCCCATATTTATGTGGGTGGATTATGGGGAAATAAAACCTCTCCCATATTTATGGCAGGTGGATAAAGGGGTACAGAAACCTCTTCCATATTTATGGGGGTTGGATTAAGGGGTACAGAAACCTCTCCCATATTTATGGGGGGTGGATTATGGGGTACAGAAACCTCTCCCATATTTATGGGGGATGGATTATGGGGTACAGAAACCTCTCCCATATTTATGTGGGGTGGATGGGTACAGAAACCTCTCCCATATTTATGGGGGGTGGATTATGGGGTACAGAAAACTCTCCCATATTTATGGTGGGTGGATTAAGGGGTACAGAAACCTCTCCCATATTTATGGGGGTGGATTATGGGGTACAGAAACCTCTCCCATATTTATGTCGGCTGGATTAAGGGGTACAAAAACCTCTCCTATAATTATGTGGGGTGGATTATGGGGTACAGAAACCTCTCCCATATTTATGTCGGGTGGATTATGGGGTACAGAAACCTCTCCCATATTTATGGGGGGTGGATTAAGGGGTACAGAAACCTCTCCCATATATATGAGGGGTGGATTAAGGGGTAGAGAAACCTCTCCCATATTTATGGGGGGTGGGTTATGGGGTACATAAGCCTCTCCCATATTTATGTGGGGTGGATTATGGGGTACAGCAACCTCTCCCATATTTATGTGGGGTAATTATAGGGTACAGAAACCTCTCCCATATTTATGTCGGGGTGGATTATGGGTACAGAAACCTCTCCCATACACATATGGAGGGTGGATTATGGGTTTCTGAAACCTCTCTCATATTTATAGAATTGGATTATGGGGTACAGAAACCTTTCCCATATTTATGTGGGGAATTGGATATAGAGATACTAAACCTCTCCCATATTTATGTCGGGTGGATTATGGGGTACAGAAACCTCTCCCATACATATGGAGGGTGGATTATGGGGTACAGAAACCTCTCTCATATTTATGGGGGGTGGATTATGGGGTACAGAAACCTTTCCCATATTTATGTGGGGTGGATATGGGGTACTAAATCCTCTCCCATATTTATGGTGGGTGGATAAAGGGGTACAGAAACCTCCCCCATATTTATGGGGGTTGGATTAAGGGGTACAGAAACCACTCCCATATTTATGGGAGGTGGATTATGGGGTACAGAAACCTCTCCCATATTTATGTCGGGTGGATAATAGGGCACAGGAACTTTTCCCATATTTATGTGGGGTGGATTATTGGGTACAGAAACCTCTCCCATATTTATGTTGGGCTGGATTATGGGGTACAGAAACCTCTCCCATATTTATGTCGGGTGGATTATAGGGTACAGAAACCTCCCCCATATTCATGTGGGGTGGATTATGGGGTACAGAAACCTTTTCCATATTATGGGGGGTGGATAATGGGGTACAGAAACTTCTCCCATAATTATGGGGGGTGGATTAAGGGGTACAGAAACCTTTCCCATATTTATGGGGGGTGGATTATGGGATACAGAAACCTCTCCCATATTTATGGGGGGTAGATTAAGGGGTACAAGGACCCCTCACTTATTTATAGGGGGTAGGTTATGGGGTACAGAAATCTCTCCCATATTTATGTCGGGTGGATTATGGTGTAGGGAAACCTCTCCCATATTTATGGGGGATGGATTATGGGGTACAGAAACCTCTCCCATATTTATGTCGGGTGGATTATAGGGCACAGAAACTTCTCCCATATTTATGTCGGGTGGATTATGGGGTACAGAAGCCTCTCCCATATTCATAGGGGTTGAATTAAGGGGTACAGAAACCTCTCCCATATTTATGTGGGTGGATTATGGGGTACTAAAACCTCTCCTATATTTATAGCGGATGGATAAAGCGGTACAGAAACCTCTCCCATATGTATTGGGGTTGGATTAAGGGGAACAAAAACCTCTTCCATATTTAGGGGGGGTGGATTATGGGGTGCAGAAACCTCTCCCATATTTATGTCGGGTGGGTTATGGGTACAGAAACATCTCCCATATTTATGTGGGGTGGATTATGTGGTACAGAAATCTCTCCCATATTTATGGGGGGTGGATTAAGGGGTACAGAAACCTCTCCCATATTTATGGGGGTGGATTATGGGGTACAGAAACCTCTCCCATATTTATGTCGGGTGGATTATGGGGTACAGAAGCCTCTCCCATATTCATAGGGGTTGAATTAAGGGGTACAGAAGCCTCTCCCATATTTATGTGGGTGGATTATGGGGTACTAAAACCTCTCCTATATTTATAGCGGATGGATAAAGCGGTACAGAAACCTCTCCCATATGTATTGGGGTTGGATTAAGGGGAACAAAAACCTCTCCCATATTTAGGGGGGTGGATTATGGGGTACAGAAACCTCTCCCATATTTATGTCGGGTGGATTATAGGGTACAGAAACCTCCCCCATATTTATGTGGGGTGGATTATCAATGAAACCTTTTTCCATATTATGGGGGGTGGATAATGGGGTACAAAACTTCTCCCACAATTATGGGGGGTGGATTAAGGGTACGAAACCTTTCCCATATTTATAGAATTGGATTATAGGATAGAAACCTCCCATATTTATAGGTAGATTAAGGGGTACAGGACCCCTCACTTATTTATAAATTGGGATTATGGGGTACAGAAATCTCTCCCATATTTATGTCAGGTGGATTATGGTGTGGAAACCTCTCTCCCATATTTATGGGGGTGGATTGGGAATTTTAGAAACCTTTACCCATATTATGGGGAATTGGATTATGGGGTACAAAAACCTCTGCCATATTTATGTGGGGTGGATTATGGGGTACAGAAACCTCTCCCAATTAATGTGGGGTAGATAATGGGGTGCAGAAACCTCTCCCATAATTATGATGGGTGGATTATGGGGTACAGAAACCTTTCCCATATTTATGGGGGTTGGATTATGGGGTACAGAAACCTCTCCCATAATTATGGTGGGTGGATTATGGGGTACAGAAACCTTTCCCATATTTATGAGGTACAGAAACCTCTCCCATATTTATGTGGGGTGGATTATGGGGTACAAAAACCTCTCCCATATTTATGGCGGGTGGATAAAGGGTAAAACCTCTCCCTCTTTATAGGGGGTTGGGTTAAGGGTACAGAAACCTCTCCCCATATTTATGGGGGTGGATTATAAGTGCAGGAAACCTCTCCCCCGCATATTCATGAGGGGGGTGGATTAGGGGTACAAGAAACCTCTCCCATATTTATTGGGGTTGGATTAAGGGGAACAGAAACCTCTCCCATATTTAGGGGGGGTGGATTATGGGGTGCAGAAACCTCTCCCATATTTATGTCGGGTGGGTTATGGGTACAGAAATCTCTCCCATATTTATGGGGGTGGATTATGGGGTACAGAAACCTCTCCCATATTTATGTCGGGTGGATTATAGGGTACAGAAACCTCCCCCATATTTATGTGGGGTGGATTATGGGGTACAGAAACCTTTTCCATATTATGGGGGGTGGATAATGGGGTACAGAAACCTCTCCCATATTTATGGGGGGTAGATTAAGGGGTACAAGGACCTCTCCCTTATTTATAGGGGGTAGGTTATGGGGTACAGAAATCTCTCCCATATTTATGTTGGGTGGATTATGGGGCACAGAAACCTCTCCCATATTTATGTCGGGTGGATTATGGTGTACGGAAACCTCTCCCATATTTATGGGGGGTGGATTATGGGGTACAGAAACCTCTCCCATATTTATGTCGGGTTGATTATAGGGCACAGAAACTTCTCCCATATTTATGTCGGGTGGATTATGGGGTACAGAAGCCTCTCCCATATTCATAGGGGTTGAATTAAGGGGTACAGAAACCTCTCCCATATTTATGTGGGTGGATTATGGGGTACTAAAACCTCCCCTATATTTATAGCGGATGGATAAAGCGGTACAGAAACCTCTCCCATATGTATTGGGGTTGGATTAAGGGGAACAAAAACCTCTCCCATATTTAGGGGTGGTGGATTATGGGGTGCAGAAACCTCTCCCATATTTATGTCGGGTGGGTTATGGGTACAGAAACATCTCCCATATTTATGTGGGGTGGATTATGGGGTACAAAATCTCCCATATATATGTCGGGTGATTATAGGGTACAGAAACCTCCCATATTTATGTCGGTGATTATGGGTACAGAAACCTCTCCCATATTTATGCGGCGTGGATTTTGGGTACAGAAACCTTCCATATTTATGTCGGGTGGATTATTATAGGGTACAGAAACTTCTCCCATATTTATGTCGGGTGGATTAAGGGGTACAGAAACCACTCCCATATTTATGTGGGGTGGAATATGGGGTACAGAAACCTCTCCCATATTTATGGGGGGTGGATTAAGGGGTATAGAAACCTCTCCCATATTTATGGGGGGTGGATTATGGGGTACAGAAATCTCTCCCATATTTATGTCGGGTGGATTATGGGGTACAGAAACCTCTCACATATTTGTGTCAGGTGGATTATGGGGTGCAGAAACCTCTCCCATATTTATGGGGGTTGGATTATGGGGTACAGAAACCTCTCCCATATTTATGTCGGGTGGATTATAGGGCACAGGAACCTCTCCCATATTTATGTGGGGTGGATTATGGGGTACAGAAACATCTCCCATATTTATGTGGGGTGGATTATGGGGTACAGTAACCTCTCCCATATTTATGAGGGGTGGATTATGGGGTACAGAAATCTCTCCCATATTTATGGGGGGTGGATTATGGGGTACAGAAATCTCTCCCATATATATGTCGGGTGGATTATGGGGTACAGAAACCTCTCCCATATTTGTGTCGGGTGGATTATGGGGTACAGAAACCTCTCCCATATTTATGGGGGTGGATTATGGGGTACAGAAACCTCTCCCATAATTATGGAGGGAGGATTATGGGGTACAGAAACCTTTCCCATATTTATGTGGGGTGGATTAAGGGGTACTAAAACCTCTCCCATATTTATGGCGGGTGGATAAAGGGGTACAGAAACCTCTCCCATATTTATGGTGGTTGAATTAAGGGGTACAGAAACCACTCCCATAATTATGGGGGGTGGATTATGGGGTAGAGAAACTTCTCCCATATTTATGTCGGGTGGATTATGGGGTACAGAAACATCTCCCATATTTATGGGGGATGGAATAAGGGGTACAGAAACCTCTCCCATATTTATGGGGGTGTATTATGGGGTACAGAAACCTCTCCCATATTTATGTCGGGTGGATTATAGGGTACAGAAACCTCTCCCATATTTATGTGGGGTAGACAGGGTACAGAAACCTCTCCCATAATTATGGGGTTGGATTATGGGGTACAGAAACCTTTCCCATATTAATGAGGGTGGATTATGGGGTACAGAAACCTCTCCCATATTTATGTGGGGTGGATTATGGGGTACAAAAACCTCTCCCATATTTATGGCGGGTGGATAAAGGGGTACAGAAACCTCTCCCATATTTATGGGGTTGGATTAATGGGTACAGAAACCTCTCCCACATTTATGGGGGGTGGATTATGGGGTACAGAAACCTCTCCCATATTTATGTTGGGTGGATTATCAGGTACAGAAACCTCTCCCATATTTGTGTCGGGTGGATTCTGGGGTACAGAAATCTCTCCCATATTTATGTCGGGTGGATTATGGGGTACAGAAACTTCTCCCATATTTATGTTGGGTGGATTATAGGGCACAGAAACCTCTCCCATATTTATGTGGGGTGGATTATGGGGTACAGAAACCTCTCCCATATTTATGGGGTGTGGATTATGGGGTACAGAAACCTCTCCCATATTTGTGGGGGGTGGATTAAGGGGTACAGAAATCTCTCCCATATTTATGTCGGGTGGATTATGGGGTACAGAAACCTCTCCCATATTTATGGGGGGTGGATTAAGGGGTACAGAAACCTCTCCCATATTTATATCCGGTGTATTATGGGGTACAGAAACCTGTCCCATATTAATGGGGGGTGGATTAAGGGGTACAGAAACCTCTCCCATATTTATGTGGGTGGATTATGGGATTCAGAAACCTCTCCCATAATTATGGGGGTGGATTATGGGGTACAGAAACCTCTCCCATATTTATGGGGGTGGATTATGGGGTACAGAAACCTCTCTCCATATTTATGGGTGGATTATGGGCACAGAAATCTCCTCTCCCCAGCCCCTTGTCAGGTGGATTATGGGTGCAGAAACGTTCCCCATATTTATGGGGGGTTGATTATGGGGTACAGAAACCTCTCCCATATTTTATGGGGGTGGATTATAAGTGCAGAAACCTCTCCCATATTTGGGAGTTGGATTAAGGGTACAGAAACCTCTCTCATATTTATGGGGGATGGATTATGGGGTACAGAAACCTTCTCCCATATTTATGGGGGATGGATTAAGGGGTACAGAAACCTCTCCCATATTTATGGGGGTGGATTATGGGGTACAGAAACCTCTCCCATGTTTATGTCGGGTGGATTATAGGGTACAGAAACCTCCCCCATATTTATGTGGGGTGGATTATGGGGTACAGAAACCTCTACCATATTTATGGGGGGTGGATTATGGGGTACAGATACCTCTCCCATATTTATGTCGGGTGGATTATGGGGTACAGAAACCTCTCCCATATTCATGGGGGGTGGATTAAGGGGTACAGATACCTCTCCCATATTTATGTGGGTGGATTATGGGGTACTAAAACCTCTCCCATATATATAGCGGGTTGATAAAGCGGTACAGAAACCTCTCCCATATTTATTGGGGTTGGATTAAGGGGAACAGAAACCTCTCCCATATGTAGGGGGGGTGGATTATGGGGTGCAGAAACCTCTCCCATATTTATATCGGGTGGGTTATGGGTACAGAAACATCTCCCATATTTATGTGGGGTGGATTATGGGGTACAGAAACCTTCTCCCATATTTATGGGGGATGGATTAAGGGGTACAGAAACCTCTCCCATATTTGTGGGGGTGGATTATGGGGTACAGAAACCTCTCCCATATTTATGTCGGGTGGATTATAGGGTACAGAAACCTCCCCCATATTTATGTGGGGTGGATTATGGGGTACAGAAACCTCTACCATATTTATGTGGGGTGGATAATGGGGTACAGAAACCTCTCCCATAATTATGGGGGGTGGATTATGGGGTACAGAAACCTTTCCCATATTTATGGCGGGTGGATTATGAGGTACAGAAACCTCTCCCATAATTATGGTGGGTGGATTATGGGGTACAGAAACCTTTCCCATATTTATGGGGTACAGAAACCTCTCCCATATTTATGTGGGGTGGATTATGGGGTACAAAAACCTCTCCCATATATATGGCGCGTGGATAAAGGGGTACAGAAAACTCTCCCATATTTATGGGGTTGGATTAAGGGGAACAGAAACCTCTCCCATATGTATGGGGGGGTGGATTATGGGGTACAGAAAACTCTCCCATATTTATGTCGGGTGGATTATGGGGTACAGAAACCTCTCCCATATTTATGTGGGGTGGATTATGGGGTACAGAAACCTCTCCCATATTTATGGGGGGTGGATTATGGGGTATAGAAACATCTCCCATATTTATGTCGGGTGGATTATGGGGTACAGAAACCTCTCCCATATTTATGTCGGGTGGATTATGGGGTACAGAAACCTCTCCCATATTCATGGGAGGTGGATTAAGGGGTACAGAAACCTCTCCCATATTTATGTGGGTGGATTATGGGGTACTAAAACCTCTCCCATATTTATAGCGGGTGGATAAAACGGTACAGAAACGTCTCCCATATTTATGTGGGTGGATTATGGGGTACTAAAACCTCTCCCATATTTATAGCGGGTGGATAAAGCGGTACAGAAACCTCTCCCATATTTATTGGGGTTGGATTAAGGGGAACAGAAACCTCTCCCATATTTAGAGGGGGTGGATTATGGGGTGCAGAAACCTCTCCCATATTTATGTCGGGTGGGTTATGGGTACAGTAACATCTCCCATATTTATGTGGGGTGGATTATGGGGTACAGAAACCTCTCCCATATTTATGGGGGGTGGATTAAGAGGTACAGAAACCTCTCCCATATTTATGGGGGTGGATTATGGGGTACAGAAACCTCTATATTTATGTCCCGGAGTGGATTATAGGGTGCAGTTACCTCCCCCATATTTATGTGGGGTAGTTATAGGTACAAAACCTCTACCATATTTATGGGGTGGATTATGGGGTACAAAACCTCTGCCATATTTATGTAGGGGTGGATTATGAGGTACAGAAACCTCTCCCATATTTATTGGGGGGAGATTGCCTGAAAAACTCTCAATATTTATGTCAGGGTGGATTATGGAGTACAGAAACCTTTCCCATATTTATGTTGGGTGGATTATGGGGCACAGAAACCTCTCCCATATTTATGTGGGGTGGATTATGGGGTACAGAAACCTCTCCCATATTTATGGGGGGTGGATTAAGGGGTACAAGGACCTCTCCCATATTTAGAGGGGGTGGATTGTGGGGTACAGAAATCTCTCCCATATTTATGTCGGGTGGATTATGGGGTACAGAAACCTCTCCCATATTTATGTCGGGTGGATTATGGTGTACGGAAATCTCTCCCATATTTATGGGGGGTGGATTATGTGGTACAGAAACCTCTCCCATATTTATGTCGGGTGGATTATAGGGCACAGAAACTTCTCCCATATTTATGTGGGGTGGATTATGGGGTACAGAAACCTCTCCCATATTTGTGTTGGGTGGATTATGGGGTACAGAAACCTCTCCCATATTTATGGCGGTGGATTATGGGGTGTAGAAACCTCTCCCATATTTATTTCGGGTGGATCATGGGGTACAGAAACCTCTCCCATATTTATGGGGCGTGGATTATGGGGTAAAGAAACCTCTCCCATATTTATGTCCGGTGGATTATAGGGTACAGAAAATTCTCCCATATTTATGTGGGGTGGATTA